>NW_017387659.1:0-1308 GCF_001636725.1 Cordyceps fumosorosea ARSEF 2679 | reverse complement strand
CATTCACAGTCAAGGCACACCTGCCCCAATGGACATGCCCTCTCTGGACTTTGACTCAAGCACTCTCAATGGGGATTCGCCGGCTACACTCCGGTCGATCTCATCAGGTCCTATTCAGGCGGAGCCGAGTCCTGAGGTACCCTGGCTGAACGCGGACTACCATGGTTCATTCATCAACGACCCCTTCCTCTGCAACAGCCCGCCACGCACGCTAGACTATTTTAGCGCCAACGCCAGCCCATTCAACAACCTCAGCGATATTTTAGAGCCAACAGCCCCTGTGTCGCTGGGACTGTCTGCTGTGGGCACATCCACAGATGATTTGAAGCTGTAAGTGAGATGGCGGAGGCGTTACCAGCCGTTTCGGGGGCGGGGGTAAATAAACTAACTCGTCGTGTCAGTTTACTTCTCGGTATATCATCTCGTCTCGATGCAGTAGAAAATGCCATCGTAAATACCGGTGTGCAGTGTGCACAGGTTGAGCGGGATGTAGCGGAAATCAGGGCACGGCCTTCAGCGGAGGCTGCCATCGATGGTCTAAAGCTAACGTTGAGGGAGTTTACATGCCAGTTGGTCTTGCAGGTGCTTGGTGGCGGGGTGCCGGAGGCGGCATCGCAGACTGCCCCGGGCTCACAGTAGCTCTGTCCCTGGTGTAGCGCAGCATTACTTTTACTACAGACTAATTTAAACCTTGGCCTTTATCAAATGTGTCTTGTTTGTGATATAAAGGTTCGCCGTTCTCCCAACTGACTTTGAGCACTGCAAGCAACATGGCTAACGCAGGTAGAGACAAGCAGCTGCCTCCACTGCCAGTGGCAAGACACTCGCCCAACGGCGCCCTAAAACCGGGACCGTTATCGGTTAGCAAAGGACCAGCTTGCCACCGCGCCGCGCCGTTCCGCGAGGCGTTGCAAGAGAACGCACAGCTGCGACACACAGATCTCCGCACTGGAGGCACAACTCCGGGGAGCGATAAAACACTCTCATAGACAGCAGCGCGCTATTTCTGACGCATTGCATGCTACATCACTCGCCTTCCAGCGATACCGAGACTTTGCTAGCCATATTACATCGCGGGCAGCCACATCATCAGATCTTGACAACTAAACGAGAAAGACATGGCATTCGAGGCTGCAAGCCCCCCATGCTAACGAACCATCGCGCCACCAACAAGGCACCAATCGAACGTTGAAGAATCCTTTTGGCTATTGTTACCTCGAACAGGCATAGATCAACGCCCCCGAAAATCTAGGCTGGCGCAGACAAGATAGCCAAGTACGGCGTGCTTTGAGTAGCAACGCATGCCAG
>NW_017387658.1:0-1312 GCF_001636725.1 Cordyceps fumosorosea ARSEF 2679 | reverse complement strand
CTTCAATCCGAAGGCGGAGGCGGGTAACATCTCGGCGCGCCTCGAACTCTGCAAGATCTTGCGGGGTGAGATACAGTGGCGAATATGGGTCCCTTCGACTAAACACGCTGCTCATTCTCTTTGATTGTTCCTCATGGTCACCTGCTCGTGCTCCAAAGGCAATTTTCATCAAATCTGTCTTGATATGAGGCAGCTGGTAGCTACGCTCGAACACCGCGGTGGTGTGAGACATGATGAAGTTCGCCGCTGCGCGAGTTAAAGTACCTATCAAAATAGTTAGAAAATAAATTCCTTGGAGGAATGCGTATCTCCACGATACCATCAAGTTTAGCGCCTGCAGCAACTCGCAAGGCATACGGTCGCAGCTTATCGTCTGTTCGAAGACCCGCAACGTATAATGTCCGCTGCCATTGCTTTAAGTAGCATGTATAGGATATCGGAATAATCTTCTTCTTCAAGGCCGGCTTTTTCCATCGCAGGGGAACCGTTTCGATATGGGGCTCAAACTTCATGCTCAGTAGCTCATGAACTGTAGAGAAGCCAGCGTCAAAGGCATTGTCGCTCAAGGCCCGAGCAAGCAGACAGCTGAGCAAGCATATCTGCTTACATGGGGCGAACGCAATGTTAAATGTAACGCTGTACTTGAGTCAGATTGTGGCTTTTATAGTTTATTTAAGACTTACGATGATCTCTGGTCTTGCTTTATCTCGTGTTTCAGCTGTTTGACGTGATCAACTTTGATGGTTGCGGTGAGGCTTGTCTCGTTGGGCTTTTCTGGGTTCCGGTGCCAGAAAAACTCAACATGGTCGTAAGTTAGATTCATGACGCTGGCGGGGCGAAAGCCACCGATTGCAGCCAGCAAGACAGCCGAATGAAAGGCGAGCCGAGTCTTTGGCGTGCAACGAATATGTTCGCCCCTGAGCCAAAGGACAGACAGCATCAACACAACATCTTCCTCAGGGAGCTCCCTTTTAGTGAACGACTGTTCTGTCAACATGCCAACCTCTTCGCAATAGACTGTTATCCACTGAATTCATTAGTCAATCGAACTTGTATCTACTATAGCGGTGTAGACTTACTTTCACGAAGATTGACCCGGGGCTATCAAAATAGTCGCTTGACTTGGACGAGAACAAGACACGCCATCGGGTCTCTCCAGTACTTGTTCGTTTTTTGGATAGGATTTCCTCATCCACCCTTCGTAGAAGAGCTGACCAGACATCTCTGACTGTGATGGCAGAATTGATCGTCCTGACGGTTATCCATTCTTCCGGCCCGAGGCAGGGACGCTCAACCTGTGATTGTCGAACGT
>NW_017387657.1:0-1321 GCF_001636725.1 Cordyceps fumosorosea ARSEF 2679 | reverse complement strand
TTAAAGTTCTTCTTTATAGTAGGGTTCTTCTCTTATATTTAAGTCTAGACACTACTTATACTTAATTTTTTCTAAGAGGTATTTTTTATAGTGACTATATATATATAATACTTATAAGATTTAGTAGTATAATAAGTGTATTAAAATAGTTTCTAGATATTCTAGATCCTCTAGAATATTATTAGGCTAGTCTTAATCTATCTAGATTACTTCTTATAGTATCTCTAGATTAATAATTTTATAGTCTTTAATTAATATAATTTCTTACTATCCGTTCTTCTAGAGTGTAAAGTGGTTCTTTAACTTAGTATATCCTAATTCCCTAGAACACATCCTAATAAAGGATACTATAGGAGGTTCTATTAGATCTTCTCTATTATAGAGTTCTTCTTCTTTATCTAGTAGTAGTTAGGTTCTAAAGTCCTAATCTTCATCTAAGTGTGTATTATATTCTACCTATTAATTAGTGTCTAAGAAATATTCTTCACTATTAACTATACTAATATTATAAGTTAGTAGGTTACTATAGTTTATTATATTTAGTCTATAATTTTCTTTAACTAGTTTCTATTACTTCTTAAGTGCCCTACACTTATTCATAAAGTGTCCTAGCTTTCTATAATTATAGTATGTCTTATTAGATTTAGTTTAGCTCTTATATATAACATTAAGCTCTATAGGGCCTAAGTGTGTTCTATAAGCTGTAGATCCTCTATAACGTCTACTAGTATTAGCCTATAGTAGTAATAGGTGGTTTTATCGTCTAGTACCCTATCCTCTACATTTAAGTCGCCTAGTGTATAGCCGATTATTAATCTTAATAATCTTTTTAATAAATGTGTTAAAGTCATTAGGTTAGTCTTCCTTAGTAATCTTATCCTTTATATCTTCCCTTAGTCTATTATAAAAGAGTTCTATTTAGCTATTATTATCCTAATTAATATAGTTAGTAATATATCTAAACTCTTATATATAGTGCTAAGTAGATCTAGTCTACCTTAGTGACTTAAGCTTATATATTATAATTTAAATCTTATTTAAGTCACACGGTTTATAGTGCCTCTTTAAAATTCTTATACTTTATAAAAATACATATAGTATTATTATTAGGTTTCTTATTATTAAGATAGTCCCTAAGAGTTAGCTCCTACTATTCTATAGCTTTACTAGTAAGAAGGTTTCCTATATAAAGGATCTTTATAGATTCCTTAGTAATAGAGTTATTAACTCTAAGATAGACTTTAGCTTAAGTTAAGAAGGTACGAATGTCTCCCCTAATTCTATTAAACGTATTAGGTTTAAGAAACTTTAGTATTATTAC
>NW_017387656.1:0-1328 GCF_001636725.1 Cordyceps fumosorosea ARSEF 2679 | reverse complement strand
ACTAAATAAGATTATAATTAAGAACTAATATCTATTATTACTTATTATTAAAATATAAGATAAAGTTAGTAAAGTTAAATAGTTTATAATACTTAACTTAAAAGGAGTCTATACTAATATAAATAAAGGAAGGCTAAGAGTAGATAATAGTGTTTTAAACCACTAGAGGATACTATAAATACCTAATAATACCTTTTAGACTTATTAATACACTTATGACTTTTTAAACTATAATTAATAATGTCCGTCCTATAGAAATAGTTAGGAGTTTTTATAGTTATATACTTAGATAATATCCTTATTTACTTAAATACACTTAAAGAGTATAGATAATACGTCTATAAAGTACTATAAACCTTATAAGATAACTACCTCCTAGTAGAAAGAAAGAAAGGAAGTACTATAAACCTTATAAGATAACCACCTCCTAGTAGAAGGGAAGAAGTGTTAATTTTATTAATAAATAGTATACTTCTTAGGATATATACTTATATATAAAGAAGTATATATAAGTCTAGAGAAAATCTAAGTAATTAAAGAATAGCCTATACTAATAAACCCTAAAGGAGTCCTATTATTTATAGCTTTTATAAACTTCTACTATAAATTCCTAATAGGATATAGTAATATAGTATAACCCCTTATAGACTTAATAAAGAAAGACACTAAGTTTAAATAAAAAGATACTAAAGCTAAAGTATTCTAAGATATTAAGGACCTAGTTATAAAAGAACTAATAATAAGGACACTTAACTAAGAAAAACCCTATAAGGTTAAGACTAATACTTCTAACTAGGCACTTAGTGGATAACTAGGATAATAAGACGAGTAGGGGAAACTATACCTACTTAGTTATATTCTTTTTATAGAAACTCTATAGACTTAAACTAAACTATAGGATCTATAATAAAGAACTTATAGTTATTATTTAGTACTTTAAGGAATAGAGATACTACCTTATTAGAGTAAAGTATAAGATTAAAGTGTATACTAATTATAAGAACCTTATATTATTCTTAATAATAAAAAAGCTAAATAAATAGTAAATTAAATAGTATAAAAACCTTATAGACTATAACTTTAAGATTATATATTATAAAGGATTAGAAAATAGTAGGGTTAATACACTTAACTATAGAGAAGATTTAAAGTTAGAAGAATAAGGAGATAATACACTTTTATTATAAACTAATAAGGATAAGAACCTTATACTAAGTATATAAGAAATTAGTATAACCTAGTAAGTTAAACTAGATAATATAAAATATAATATATTATATTTTATACTAAAAAAGATAGTTACTTAAATAATTAGGAAATAAAACTAT
>NW_017387655.1:0-1333 GCF_001636725.1 Cordyceps fumosorosea ARSEF 2679 | reverse complement strand
TAGAGTATACTAGGAATATACTAATATTTATTAAATAAGTAGTTATCTCTACTCTTAGTTATATATAGTTTTATTTCTTAATTATTTAAGTAACTATCTTCTTTTATATAAGATATAATATATTATATCTATATATCATCTAGTCTAACTTACTAAGTTATATTAACCTCTTATATACTTAATATAAGGTTCCTATCTTTATTAATTTATAATAAGGGTATATTATTTACTTATTCTTCTAACTTTAAATCTTCTCTATAGTTAACTATATCTACTCTACTATTCTCTAATCCTTTTTAGTATATAATCTTAAAGTTATAGTCTATAAGGTTTTTATACTATCTAATCTATTATTTATTTAAATCCTTTATTATTAAGAATAATATAAAGGTTCTTATAATTAGTATACACTTTAATCCTATAATTTACTCTAATAAAGTAGTATTTCTATTCTTTAAAATACTAAATAATAACTATAAGTTCTTTATTATAGAACCTATAGTTTAGTTTAAGTCTATAGAGTTCTTATAAGAAGAATATAGCTAAGTATAGTCTTCTTTACTTATCTTATTATCCTATTTATCTATTAAGTGCCTAATTAAAGGTATTAGCTTTAACTTTATAGGGTTTTTCTAGATTAAGTGTTTTTATAACTAGTTCTCTTATAATTAAGTCCTTAATTTTTTAGAATACCTTAACTTTAGTTTCTTTTTATTTAAACTTTATATCTTTTTTTATTAAGTCTATAAGGGGTTAAGTTATATTATTATATTCTATTAGGAATTTATAGTAGAAGTTTATAAAAGTAGTAAATAATAAGACTCCTTTTAGGTTAGTTAGTATAGACTATTCTTTAATTACTTAGATTTTTTCTAGGCTTATATATACTTCTTTATATATAAGTATATATTTTAAGAAGTATACTATTTATTTATAAAACTAGTACTTCTTTCCTTCTATTAGAAGGTAGTTATTTTATAGAGTTTATAGTATTTTATAGATATATTATTTATATTCCTTAAGTATATCTAAGTAGATAAGAATATTATTTAAGTATATAATTATAAACATTCCTAATTACTTTTATAGAATATTATTAATTATAGTCTAGAAAGTTATTATATTAATAAGTCTAAAAGGTATTACTAAGTATTTATAATATCCTCTAGTAGTTTAAAAGGCTATTATCTACTCTTAGCCTTTTTTTATTTATATTAGATTATAGACTCCTTTTATATTAAGTATAATAAACTATTTAACTTTACTAACTTTATTATATATTTTAATAATAAATAGTAATAGATATTAGTTTTTAATTATAATCTTATTTAAT
>NW_017387654.1:0-1336 GCF_001636725.1 Cordyceps fumosorosea ARSEF 2679 | reverse complement strand
TTTCTAATTAAGTAAGTTAGTATAATTTTTATATATATTTATTATTAATTTACTATATAATACTATCCTTCTTTATTTAAATAATAATAAAAAGGGCTTTATTTATATTAGTTTATAAGTACTTATCTCTTTATTATAATACCCCTACTAATTTACTATAAAGTTATACTATTAGTTATTATTATTATCTATAGTACTTTATTAATTATATTATTTTAGTATATTACTTAAAGACTAATAGTAAATAGTAAATTTATAGTAAATTTATAATTAACTTATATAAATATAGATTAGTTTAAAAAGTACTTTTAGTCTTAAAATAGTATATAAGAGTATTTTACTTTTATTATAAGTAAATAGTAAGTTTTTATTACCCTTTAGACTATATACTACTATAGTAAAGTAGTAAGTTATATTTATTCTTATAAGGTACTTTACTTAGAGGACTCTAGTTATATAATAATCCCTTTTATATTTTTTATAAAGATAGAATTATTACTACCTCCTTATAGAGAGCTTAGTAGTAGCTTACTATTATATAGGTGCTTATATACACTTAATATATATAATATAGGGGCTCTAATAAGTGCCCTAATAGGACCCTAATAGGCTACCCTTCCTTCCTACACACTATCCTTAGTGCGCCTATTATTAAGTATATATATAGTAGTACTAAATATACTAGGCCTTTATAAGTTCTTTATATATAATTTAGTGATTTTACTTTTACTATTTATTTAGTAGCTTATACTTACTTTATTATTAGTCCTCCTTTTTTTATTATTTAACTATACTACTCTTTTACTATATAGTTACTATGTTTTACTTAGGTCTTCTTTTTCTTTTCTTTCTTTTACTTAATATATCTTTTACTTTTATTTTCTTCCTACTACTTCTTTATCTTTAAAGTAAATAGGTTTTTATTATTATACTTTTATACTACTCCCTTACTATTCTCTTACTAGGCCTTCCTTTCTCCTTTATTCCTTTTATTAATATGTCTTTTACTTTTACTTTCTTCCTACTATTTTTTTATCTTTAAAGTGAATAGGTTTCTACTATTATACTTTTATACTACTCTTTTACTATTCTTTTACTAGGCCTTCCTTTCTCCTTTATTCTTTTTATTAATATATCTTTTATTTTTACTTTCTTCTTACTACTTTCTTAGTTTAAATATAAAAGGCCTTATTACTACTTACTATAAGTATAATATAATCTTACTATATATATGTAGGGTTCTTATATCTTTATTCTCTTTATTTAATAGTCTTTTACCTTTATTTTTTACCTTATAGCCACTTTACTAGCTCTAGTATAGGTTATTAAGGATAAA
>NW_017387653.1:0-1337 GCF_001636725.1 Cordyceps fumosorosea ARSEF 2679 | reverse complement strand
TAATAGTAAGTAGTGAATTTATAGTGAATTTATAGCTAGCTTATATAGGTATAGATTAGTCTAAAAAGTGCTTTTAGTACTAAGATAGTGTGTAAGAGTGCCTTACCCTTACTATAAGTGAGTAATAAGTTTTTACTACCCTCTAGGCTATACACTATTATAGTAAGGTAGTAAGTTATATCTATTCTTATAGTGAGTTCACTACTAATTCGTTACTAGGATAAGTCCCTAATTTTATAGGGTAAGAAGATCCTAAAGGATACTAATAAAGTTATTAAGACTTTATAAGGAAAACATTACTATATTAAAGTAATAACTAAGTGTAGAGTTTATACTAATACTACTATATATGTGTAGTTTTTTACTATACGTATAGTGTACTACTATACTAGTATTATACACTCTCTTATAGTAAGTATAATAGGTCCTCCTTATAACTTTATAGTTAACTTATATAGATATCTACTAGCTTACTAGACCCTAGTATAGTGCCTACCCTACCTAACTTTAAGTAGGAGGAGGAGGAGGAGGGGGAGGTATAGTAGTTATAGCCTTACTATAACCTCACTATAGCCTTATACTATAAAAGTTTTAAAAGATTTTAGTATTTTATATTATAAGCTTATTAGTAGTTTATACTTTACTTATAGTATATCTATATTAACTTTATTTTACTAAATAAGAATTCCTAGTTCTTTTATAGTGCCTTTATATTATCTTTATAGTATTTTAGTGTTCTTATTATATCTCTATACCCTTTATATTTATATATATAACTTATATTCCTTAGGTAGTACTAGATTTATAAAGTCACTATACTTTACTTATAAGTTTTCTACTTCTTTATATCCTACTTATTTTACTTTAAATAGTCTATACTTACTATTATACTTATAGTTAATAATTTCTTTAATAATATACTTATCCTTACTTTTAATAAGAGCTTATACTTCTATTATAATACCTTTATATTAGTAATATAGTTTAAGGCTAGAGATATTAAATACATTATAGATTCTTAGGTACTATAGTAAGTCTAGCTTATATGCTTATTTTATTATCCCTACTAGTAAGATCACTTAGAAAGGTCCTATATACCTCTCTATAAGTTTATAGTTAGGTTATATTAACTTTAGGTTCTTTATTAATAAGAGTACTTAGTCTCTTATACTAAAGTGCTTTTTTTATTATTTTAGATTATAAAATTTTATATATCTTTTATTAGCCTCTTATAGGTGTCTTACTATATTCTTATATACATCCTTTAACTCTTATATATATTCTTATGCCTAGACATTTACTATCTATATAGTAGTAATAGTAGAGTGTATTAGTAT
>NW_017387652.1:0-1337 GCF_001636725.1 Cordyceps fumosorosea ARSEF 2679 | reverse complement strand
AAGCCGATGGTCATCGGCTTGTACGGACTTCCAGGGTCTGGAAAGTCTAGCTTGATGAACCAGATAAAGCTTCAAGTTAACCACGAAAAGTTTCTCTTTTACGAAGGTTCCGAGTTGATATCCACCCTCATGGCCGGAGATCTTGCCGCTTTTGCGAAACTCAACGAACAGGAGAAGCGTCAGGTGCGGGAGCAGGCAATTACCAGCGTTGCAAAAGACTGCTTGACACACAACTGCACTGCTTTGGTTGTTGGTCATTACATGTTTTGGCCAGAAGATGAAATGGAAGGCAACGTCGTCGCTACTTCCAGCGACTTTCGAGTCTATACACACATCATCTATTTGAGTGTGACTGTCCCCGCCATGCTGGAACGTCGGCTGAGTGACATGCACCGCCAGCGCCCGCCAGTGTCCGCCGCACACTTGCAGCAGTGGCAGCAAGCCGAGATCGACCACCTCCGCCGTCTCTGTAGAGAGCATTGCATCTTGTTCTCAACTGTCCCGCAGCACAGCGACCCACTTTCTTTTACTTTAAAGTTAGTGCGCCACTTTGAGCGGACAAACGGCAGCTGCAACCTCGCTCACGTCGCCACCAGAGTCAAAAACGCACTTGTTGCTGATGAGCGCACAAAGACTGTGTTAGTTGTTGATGCAGATAAGACTCTGGCGGGCGAAGATGCCGGCTCTATGTTTTGGCAGGCTGTCAATGGCTCTAGTCAAGAATTGCTAGATACATGCCCGCTGAAGATCCTCTTTAGCAGTCCGTTCGGCTATTCTGAGGCTGGATTTCGCCAGGCAACGCTTCTATATGAAGAAGCTGCCAACGACGCAGACTTTGAGACTCTTTGTGAGAGACTTGCATCTTCTATCACGGTACATCCTGAGTTCATCACTCTCTTCCAGCAAGTTTGCAGCCACGGTCACGTGCGAGTCGTCGTACTGACCTGTGGAATTCGACGCGTCTGGCAAGTGGTGCTGGAAAAAGCTGGCTTTGGAGATAGCATCAAAGTGATTGGTGGCGGCAGAATTTTGGACGAGGGTTGTCATCACCCCGCAGATTAAGGGCACAGGTTGTCTCGAGTCTTCGAAAGCAATCTGGCCTCTATGTATGGGCCTTCGGAGATAGTCCACTTGATCTGCCAATGCTGGAGGCAGCTGACAGTTCTATCATCGTGTCTGGTAATGTACGAAATCGAAGTCGCAGTATGGAAGATGCCCTTCGCGGGGCCATCGACAACCGTGGATTCTGTCCTCGCCAAGTGCTCCTCCCGCCACATGTCGCTCCAAGGCTAAACACCACGAAACTACCGCTACTGGCGTTCTCTGATCCCGATTTT
>NW_017387651.1:0-1340 GCF_001636725.1 Cordyceps fumosorosea ARSEF 2679 | reverse complement strand
TTTGGGACAGTCGATTAAGCATCCTTCTTCGGCTCACGGCTGGCGGGTGCTTGGCATCATCCATCAGCAGTAGGTGGAGCTGCGTGTGCGGTTGATGGACACGCATGATGCAAGCTATGTTCTCAGATTCGAAGGCGATATATATACGTGATAGTATATTGAGTAACCTCACGCACGCCATTACCGTAGAATGACTATGTTTTATCCTTGTTTTGTTTGTTAGAGGTGCTGTTTCAACGTGAGCCGGGAGTGCACTGGTTTCTATATTTAGATGAGACTGAAACGTTAAGTGCTTGGCCTTCCGAGAGCGCAGAGTATCCTCTTACTGGCAAAGAACGGAGATGTAGTCTCGATCTCTCGAATGAAGTAGTGTGTCCAATACTCCTCGGAGAGAGTACTGTAGTGGCGTCGAAAAGAGCGGCATTTTGAAAGCCTTTCTCTGTAGTAGGGTTATTTGTGAAAGAGATTATTTGGGGTCTTGTACCATCAAGGACTTTTGCGACCATCAAGGAAAACGAACCGCTTGCTGTGGCGTGCGGTTCCTGAATCCAACTTCCATGGCAGACCTAGCGGGGTGCGTAGCGCGCACGGGAAGCGTCGTGAGGGCGACCTCAAAATACCGACGACGCGCAATACAGGCAAAAAAGTGACGGCGACGACAAACGGAATCCATCTACGAAATGCACCATTCAAACCGGTGGAGTCCGAGGTTGAAGTGGCTATGGACAGCCACCCGGCGCGGAGCAGAGAAGAGATGGACAGAAACATGTTTCAGAATCTGGTGGAATCGTTGGAGAAGTCGTGCGAAGAGATGCGAAACCTCAAGGAAGAGGTGCAAGGGCTTAAGCAAAAAGTGACAGAACAGACATTGGCAATCTTTAAACAAGACAAATTGATCAGTGACCTTCACGACACGTCTACGCAGCAAGGCAATTTAATCAAAAACCTTCAGCAGGAGCTTCGTGACGCGACAGCCGAGCTAATGGAGGCCCAAGTGCAACTTGATTTCCACTGTGGGTGCATCTCGCACCGCAGGCAGCAGTTCGCAAGCAACATACGCTGGCATCACATCCGACCACTATCCTCAGGTATGACAGCGCCCTCAACTGCGGCCGACACACTCTTCTGCACTGTGGACTGCTCCGGGTAGCGGTTGAGGACAGTCCCAAGGTGACCGCCGGTGGCATCCGGCTCACATTGGAACAAGAAATGAGGATCGAGCAGGAATTCGCAACCTGGTGATGCCGTGCCGTTACGAGAGACCCTAAAGGCCCAGCACACATCCGAATCGTGTGTCGAGACGAAAAGGAACAACAAAAGATACTGTACTGTACTGATAC
>NW_017387650.1:0-1358 GCF_001636725.1 Cordyceps fumosorosea ARSEF 2679 | reverse complement strand
ACACACTGTCTATGGGGGTTGGGCTGTAGTAGCGAAACAACTGAGAGTCACTACTGACTACCAACAATTCAAACGACTAATAGATTCAAATATCACTACCTGTCTACCAACGTGGTAGGTGCTGCATCTAAGTTAATCTCGACCGTTTCTAAAAAAACGTGCCGTCATCATGTAATGCCCAACTAACAAAGTTTACAATAGCTAGTCCTTGAATACATAAAACTGACCAGGCTGCTTCGAAAGTGTCTGTAGCTTTTGTATTAGCTATTATCTCATCAACAAAATTCAGAACTGCCGCTTCCTCATTGGTAAGGCCATCATAGTTGCCAAACTCAACCATTCTAATCTTCTCATCGCTATTTACCACAGACTTGGAGATGTAGGTGGGCTGAATTCGCTCATATGCACTCTGGCTAGCAGTTCCCACTCGCAGTATTACCATCTCTCGAAGTTTCGGTGACAAAGGCGAGGCTGACAGCGGATTTGCCATAATCCAGGTAGCCTTGTGTAATCTCTGGCGTAGTTCTCAGTAGACCGCGCACGAGATTGGCTGGGAACCTCTTGTAAACGCCTTTCTCGATATCAGTAGTGTTGTCAATGTCAAGTAGAGGGACTCGTGCCATGACTTTTGTGCTGTGCGGCTCCTCTGAGCGCCCGTATCGGGTCGTTGGGTGTCTATTTGTTAGTACTTCTTTGACATAACACGTACCGATTGGAAGAGAATTGGAAAGGGACAGTGATCCGTATCAAATTACCTGCAAGTCATACAACGCAAGTTCTCGCTGCTATAGCCATATTCGTACGGCAGCCAACGGGGGCGCCGGTAGCAGCGCAGAGACCCACTAACGAGGTTCGAAAGAGGCCAAGCCAGATGCGCGACCATAACTATAACTTGTGCGCTCACGAGCATGAGACCGCATTACCCGATTTGGCAAGCCTCGCTTGGGCTCTGGTTCGAGCCACGACAGTTGCGGGGACTTGTCCCGGCGGGCGATGATCAGTCTGTGCCGAGCGATTGCCCCGCAAGGGGGCCCAGGCCCAACAATGCGGAATGAAGCGAATGGTGGATCGGGTATCTGTTCTCTGTCCCTGCGGGCCGATAAAGAAGCTTGTCAAGTGGAACTCTCGTATTCAAACGTTGTTGGTTGTCTCTGCTTCCCTCCCTCACAGACCATTACAAATAAACGGTGTTTCTCGCAACCACCCCCTTCTGATTCCAACGAGTCTACAGCCCACAATTGCAAGACGTCGGTTGACTCGTATCGGCTATCGTCGGAACAAGTCACGATGGTACTGCTCGACAAAAGGATGATGAGCTCGGAAGGGAGAGAGAGAGAGAGAGAGAGAGAGAGAGAGAG
>NW_017387335.1:103478-182299 GCF_001636725.1 Cordyceps fumosorosea ARSEF 2679 | reverse complement strand
ATTCTTCTAGAGTATAAAATAGTTCTTTAACTTAGTATATCCTATTTTCTTAGAATATATCCTAATAAAAAATACTATAGGAGGCTCTATTAGCTTTTCTCTATTATAGAGTTCTTCCTCTTTATTTAATAGTAGTTAGGTTCTAAAGTCTTAATCTTTATTAGAGTATATATTATAATCCACCTATATCTACCTATTAGTTAGTGTTTAAGAAATTTTCTTTACTATTAACTATACTAATATTATAAGTTAGTAGGTTACTATAGTTTACTATACTTAATCTATAATTTTCTTAAACTAGCTTTTACTACTTTTTAAGTGCCCTACACTTATTTATAAAGTGTCCTAGCTTCTTATAGTTATAGTAAGTTTTACCCTTTATCTTAAAAGTATTCTAGTGTACTATATTAAGTTCTATAGGGCCTAAATAGGTTCTATAGGCTATAGATCCTCTAATATATTAGCTACTATTTAGCTAGTAGTATAGTAGTAGGTTATTCTATTTTCTAGTTCTTTATCCTCTATACTTAAGTTATTTAGTATAGAGTTAGTTATTAACCTTAATAATCTTATTAGTGAATTTATTAAAGGTATTGCTCTTCCGATCTTATCCTTTATAATTTTATTCTTTATATCCTCTTATAGAGTATTATAGAGTAGCTCTATTATACTATTATTATCCTATATAAAATAGTTTAAGATATATTTAAATTCTCTTATAAAGTATTAAGTAGATTTAGTCTACTTAAGGGCTTTAAGTTTATATATAGTAGTATATATTTTATCTAAGTCTCTAAAAGTAGTTTAGAGTAGTTCCTTAAAGTGTTTATATTCTCTAAAGATTTATATAGTCTTATCTTTAGGTTCTTTATTATTAAGGTAGTCCCTAAGAGTTAGCTCCTACTACTCTATTACTTTTCCTATAAGGAGGTTTTTAATATAAAGTATTTATACTATAGGGTTAATAATAGTAGTATTTATATATAAATAGGCTTTTACTTAGGTTAAGAAGTTTTAAACGTCCCCCTTAGTTCTATTAAATAAGTTAAGTTTAGGAAACTTAGGTAGAGTAAGGGTTCTATTATTAGTGTTTCTTATAGTCTAGATTTAAGTAGTAAGTATATTAATCTACTATTTTATCTATACTATAGTATTACTTAGATTAGTTATTATACTACTAGTAGTGGATATTATAAAGGTTAATTACTTATAGTTTTAAAAGTAACTTACTAAATAGGACTAATTAAAATATAATAATAGCTTAATCCTAATTTATAGTTAGTCTATTTTTTAAGTAGAGAGTTAGTTTAAATATATAAGTGTATATAAGTAGTTATTATAGTATAAGTTATATTAAGAGATATCTCCTAATAGTAGAGCTATTACTTAGATTAATTAGTAGAGATCTAGTGTGAGGTGCTTCGCTTAGAGGACTCTAGTTATATAATAATCCCTTTTATATTTTATAAAGATGGAATTATCACTACCTCCTCGTAGAGAGCTTAGTGGCAGCTCGCTGTTATATAGGTGCTTATACGCACCTGACACATACAATGTAGGGGCTCTAACAGGTGCCCTAATAGGGCCCTAACATCTAGACTACCTAGCTATAGGAGTACCTCCTCCTTAAGTACTTATCTACCTCTCTATTATTTTCTTAGGATTACTCTAGATTACTAGTAATCCCCTATAATCTAATATCTATAGGATTACTACTAGCTTATTATAATCTATAGTGATCTAGTTATATAACCTTATATCCTATTTAGGTGACTTATAGGTTCCCACCTAGTTGCTCTTCTTAGGCCGCCTCCTAGCTGTCTTATGTACATTCTTGATTTATAATAACTTCCTCCTTAAGTACCTATCTATCTCTTTATTATAACTCTAGATTAAAAGGCTTAACCTTTAATCCTTTAAATTCTATCCTTAGATTAATAGCTTAATAGTTTAAGTCCTTAATCCTAAGGATATTATATAACCTCCTATCCTTTCTAGGCGTTAGTATATTAAACCCTAGTTTACTTTACTTAGCCTTATATATATATTATAATATTTATAATACTATACTTTACTTTTTTTAATAGTTACTAAGTTTTATAAAAGAAAGAGTACTTTTCTTAATAAGTTATATAGGAATTATAAAAATTTTACTAGTAGTACTATACTAAATTTAGTAAGATTAATAGTCTTATAAGACGTAGTCTCTAAGGGGACTTAGTCTAGCATTCTTATGATTAGGCCGTGAGGCATGGCTTAGCCACGCATAGAAACTTCTTCCCATCGTCAGCGTAAAAATGGCCACACCGACACAGAATGCTACATTTAGGAGCAACGCCAGCGATGCTCTCCTCGACTAGTGCCGAGACGTTAATACGGGCATTAATGGGCTTGAGTTTAGCCTCAAGCAGCTGCGCATACTCCAGCAGAGACCCTCGACGATGCGGGCAGGCCATTCAGATGTAACAGCAGGTCGAGTCGAACTTTCGAAAGCACATAAGACCTAATGGCCCGCCATTATCGAGTTATCCACTCTAACGCCTTGGAGCAGGATTTCCGCGCCACTTTTAAGGATACGAGCTATAGCCAAGTCTTTAGCCAGGTCTTGATGCAAAGCAGTCGCCTAGGACGAGCCGGCGTCGCCCTCTCAGCCGTCCAGGATCGGCACAACGCCCTCGTCGAGATTGAGCAGCAAGTGAGCTTGAGAAACAAGGCTAATTACCGCTGGGCAATGCTGTATTGGACTGTAACAGCGTACCCAACATGTGCACCGGAACAAACCACGTAGTTTGGAAGGTAGAAAGTAGGTACCAGTATCGTGATACTGAGGTGCATGACGAACGTACGCGGCCACATTCGGCTGATGCAGGCTTGGTGTTCGACCATAACAAAAGCCTTATAAAGATTTCTGTCGTTCTATAACATGTGGGCAACTCTGCATCTATACAGTAAGCGACTTGGACGTATTGATGGAGTTTTGGTATCCAGTGGCAAACTACAGTAGTACAGTAACAGATTTTGTTATCTAGAAATACTGTGAAACGCTTTGCATAGCATCAGAATTTATCCTCTTTGTGCGGCTTGGTAGCGCCTGTCTCGAAACCTTTCCCTCATTGCTTTCGACGATTGAACTTTTCGGGTTTTTTTTTTTTTTTTTTTTTTTTGCGTGAATCCCATTCTTCAATTAAACGCTTCGAGTGTGCGGCATCAGCTTCACATCAGAGCATCAGTGCGTAGCTCCTTGATCAAAGGCAGTTATTCGAGCTTACCAACTTTAATTGGTAACCACTTTGGCAGCGTCAAAGTAGTTGCTTGCGCTGTCATTGCTGGGGTAGCGATTCAAACGCAGTGGCATGACATAGCCGCGCTGATTTGCTACAATCCGAATGCCGTTGCGCACAGTATCTGTTGAATAATGCATGTGGCCAAACACCCAGGTCTTAACAGGGCCCCAGTCCCCGAATGCCAGCATCTCGGTGGCAAATGCCGAGGACCATGGGTTATGTGCGTGCTCAGGCTTCGAGGTCCCCTCAAGACATGGTGCGTGGTGCGTAGCGATAAGCAAGTTTCTGGTTTTCTGCGCTGTTGCGGCGGTCAGGTTGGCAACTTCCTTGCGTAGCCAGGCAGCCTCTTGAGCGTGCACGCTGTTGTGCCTGGCAGGCGTCCAATCGCCGATTTTCTTAAAGTCTTTCACCCTGGATTGCACGATTCCGATCTTCTCTTCCGGTATTAAGGACCACAGTGTACAGCCAAGAATGGAAAGGTTAGAGCGCGGGCTGTCCCAGCGCGTTTTGTCTAGGAGTATAAGTCGCTGGTCCAGGGCCGGTTCGTCGGCAAGACGCCGTGCTGTAGTTAATGCATCATTATAGGTCAACCCATAAAATTCGTGGTTGCCCAAAACAAGGAATACGGCCTCGAAACGTGCTGTTTGGGCCTGCAAAAATGCCAGGTAGTTCTCATAATCGGCCAGGCGACCAATGTCGCCAGCTAATAATAGGTAGGGAGCGGTGGCGGGGAAAGTGAAGGACGCGTACTGCTGACCGATTTCGAGATGCAGATCAGAGAGTACCTGTATTCGGTTGTGCCACGATCGGCGCAAAAGTCTCGAAATAAATGACTTCATTGTGTCCGCGGGATAGTTGCGCGACAGCTGGGTGCATGATGAATCGCAGGTCGAAACGGCGCTGCAGTGTGAGGGAAACTGGGTTGCACGGCACGTGTTGGCGACTGTGTGAATCCAGGGAAATGACGGGAGGCAGTAGAACGCGCCCGTTGATGGGGGACACCTCGATCCTGGAATCACCATGCTTGGTACCCTATCGAGCAGCGCACGATGACGCTCGCAACAATCGTGACCCGTATCCTCGAGGAATATGGCATCCCATCATGCATCATCGGCGAATTAGCATTGAATTATTATAACGTTCCGCGGGCCTGTTATGTACGTATACCACCCACATATGTTTTTGTTGGCTCAGCACTGATGAAGTGGAGCAGGACTTGGAATTATGTGTTCCACAAGGAAGCTGCATTGTCGCAGCTGCCAGGCTTTGTCTGTCTGGCTATTTTCAACCTTGTGACCCAGAAGAGGAGGTCAACAACTATACAGAGTATAAACGGGGCTTTCCCCGTTTAAAAACGACCTTTTTGGAAGGCAATCAACGATGCATTGTCATCTTCACGGCCAATGTCTGTGGCCTAGAGCCTCTCGAGCGCAACGCTCTACTTCTTCGAGGCATAGACGGGGCCTTCAGCAAAGAAATTGTTGGTGTACCTTTGGAGGAGGTAGCGACTATACCCCTGCCTCGGCTGGCCCCATTTTTAGCCGGACTGGCCACCAAGTTCCTCCTCACGAACGATGATAATGCCATGATTGCTGTTGAGCAGCTGGTCGATGGCGTGAATCTGGATGAAAGCTGGGTGGGTTCCCAGCTTGCAGACTGCTCACAAACAGTGCGCGACATGATTATTGCGCAGATAAATGGCAAGCAGTCCAGGATCGACTATTTCTCGGAAAATCAGGTCACTTGCTTCATTCGCGATGAGACAGAAGCTATCCATGTGAGGTCAATTGTTGGATACATATGACGAATAATACCTATTGTGAAAGGAAGATGTCTTGGAGATGCACATTTGGTGTGGTTCGTTCGCGACTGGATTCTTTTAAGTTTTCTGCGAACAATTCCCAGGTTAGTCGTTGCGGTTACTGACCGGAACAAGCATTGCTAAATGACAGTCATGCCGGGAGCCGAGTATTCGATGGCAGGCTTGCCATTGAGAAACATGGCCATCCGCGGCGCAGTACTAGGGCAGGGCACCTCCTGTTTCCTCTCGACATTCTACTTATTCAAAGGAAAGCTTCGCGCTGCCGCCACCCGAGCTAAATACCATGATGCAGCAGATTTGAGGCTGCTGGAGGACAAGTATAGACAGGAACTCAAATCACTGAGCCGGGGTCTCAGTCTGAACTACGTCGGGCTTGCTATCAAAAGATATCCGGAGCTGGAGCGGCTTTTCGAGAGGCTGGGAGTGGACGTGCTGCAGGCTCGCGACGTGACGAAAGATGTCGACCTCGGCAATCTTCCTCGTCCCGCGCCCGGGGATGTTCAGCGCGGCCTGCTCGCATGAAGCTTGCTAGATTAGGCACACGCCCCATTTTGGTGGTCTGGTCACAAATCTCGAGAAGCCGTCCCCGGCGCAACTTTGCAATTGAATCTTTTTCCAGCTGGATATAAAGAAAGTGCTGCGGCACTAAAGAAAATTTTGAGCGTGTCATTAGCCACCGGGAATAAAAACTTCTCCTCGAACCTTCTGCACCAGCACAAAAAGACATTTGCCGCTCTTGAAAATGCGCCGAGCTGGAAGTGCGTGCCGCGTAGAGTCTGTTTGAAAGAAAGGAGGTGTCACAGGAGGTTGCCGCTATACAGACAAAAACACGCGTCTGTTGTCTTCTTCATGCACCCTGGATAGACGTAAGTCGTTGATTGTATGAAAGTACAATTTTAGTATGCGCCCCGTCGAAACGATGCTTGTGGCAGATGTGAGGAACTAGTAGCCATTTCTAGCTTTCTCATCTACTTGCTTAAATATGTTCTGTATGTTTCGTAGGAGAGAGGAGCCACAGTAGAACTTAGGGTTGCCTAGCGTATTACTTTCTTAATGACTCTCTATTATATTAAATAACGAAGGTATAATCCTATATCCTTTATCTATATAAATACTAATATATATATATTATTAAATATTTATTTATTAACTAGAACCTATCTAGCTTATAGATATTAGGATATTAAAGTTAATTTATTTTAATTTATTTTATTTATAATTATATTTAGATTTTCTTCTTCTTTTATAAGTATTTCTTTACTCTAGTATATAGTTTTAGTTATTTTTATAGATTTAAACCGTAAGTACATTTCGTTTTACTATATTGGCTACCTAGCGCTACACATGCCTCCACCTATTATGATAATAGAAAGTGTAGCCACTTAACATGGTCACATGACACATTTTCATCGCTCTGGGGACTTTTCTCCCATGCTCAATATTGAATCGCCAGCAGACGACCGAACTCAATTGAGCGACCGGCAGCGACTCCGACCATGAACACAACGCAAAGGGCCCGTGTGGCCCAATTACCAGACATTGCGCGGCTATGTGTGCGGCAATTGCACGGCGCGAAACGACCACCGAACCCCATGGCCTTCCAGGGGCCCGAAGGCCACGGCGAGAACATCTGGGTATTCGCCCACCGCAGGACCGACCAAATAATCTACAGCTTCAATTCCACGTTAGACGTATGCGCTCTTTCCAATCACTCACACCTTTTTGCCCATGACAAACCCTCGTCATTTGGGCCATTGACGTGTGCAACGACACCACGACCGCACACATGCTAACGCGAGCCCGGCCTCGTTCATAGGGATTCCACGACATGAAGCAGCTGCCCTTCAACGGCAAGAAGACCAAACCCGCCAAGCTCCGCAAGGACTACTGGGCGCCCATGGCCCGCATCGCCTTCCCCCGCGGTGCCGGTGCCGTCGGCGTCGCCGCCTTCCAGAAGCTGCGCGAGCTCAAGCACCTGCACGAGGTCTCCTGGGACGACACCCTCCTCTACAAGAAACCCATCGAGTACACCGAGACCGAGAAGAAGGCCGTTGCCCGTCGGGCCGCCGAGGGCGAGGCCCCGCCGCTGTTCACGCGCACCAAGGCCGAGCGCGGCAAGGCGCTCAACGCGCAAAAGACAAACTCGATCGCGGACATCGCGGCCGTGCTGGGAGGCGCCGGCGCCGGCAACAAGATCGTCTCCAGGGACGGCAAGGGCCCGAGCAGACGCGTGGAGGTCAAGGTCACCTGGGCCAACATTCTGGATGCGGGACACGCGCAGAAGTGGACGCGCAACGTCTCGCACTCGGAGATGGTAGACCCTGTTCCCGAGACAGCCCTCCCCGCAGAGGCGGAAGCTGCGGCATGAAGTAGGTTGATACCAGGAGAGAGAAAGGCAGACCCGGCGACTGTACGAATAGACTTGGTGGATCCATTATGACTGGCATCGTGGCAGCTTGAGAGGGAATACCAAACACCGACTGCAAGTGCCGGGAAGCGTCTACGTAGTGGCAAGATCTAAAATGTACAAAAGAAGGAAGGCGAGGCGGCTGGGTGCACCAGCGCGCAAGCAAAAATGTATTGTAATATTAAGCACCAATCATGTACGGCGGAGCAACAAGCTCGAAACATCCACCTGTGTAAATGCAGAGCATCCCGTGCAAGCCCGCCCTCTTAACAGGGCAACAAATAAATTTAATAAAACAGGAACACCGCCCAAATTGTACGTATATAGCTGGGGTCTTGCAAAACGGGCAAAAGTCAATCGTTCAAGTCATTAAAATCAAGTCAGGACAGGGCCGAGAGTATCAAGCCGTGGCAACCGGCTTGGTAAATTGCTTCAGATACTCATAGTCAGGAATATTGTCATTGACAGTTTGGCGGATAATCTTTTGCGCCTCAGGGCCAAACTTGTGAAGCCATTCAGCGTCTTCAGACTCGACCGTTGAGGTTTTCTACACACGCCATAGTTAGGAACAAACGCTTCCACGCAGCTTGTGACTCTGGAGGGAGAGCTGGCTTACCTGCTTGTGGGTTCTGGCGTGGAGGCGTGAGGTATTGAGGCAGTCGTCGTGGAAGCCGTCAAACTTGGCAAACTTTTCGCGGGCGTGCTTGGTGTCCTCTTCAGACCACACGAGCATGTCAGGATTGAAGTCGATACCAGTCTGCTCGCAGAATTGGCGAATAGTCGGTTCCGGGCTGTCAAGGAGGTCATCGGCGTCGATGACGGTCAGGTGTTCCTTGTCGGTGATGTTGTTCTCGAGCAGAAAGTCAAATAGGCGGACGAGCTCCTTGTAGCCAGCCTCGTTGGGGAGGAAGTAGGGAAATCCGTTGCGATCGGAGAGGGGGGGGAGACAGCAGCGCCAGTAGGAGGGAATGGCGCGGCGTGGGTGGCGGATGAGGAAGGTGAAGTGGAACTTGGACAGTTCTTCAAGGGGCAGCACGGTCGGGTTGTTGGGTTCCTTACGGGAGCTGACCGATGGCGCGATGCTGGTTGGCTTGTCGTCAGGCTGCATGATGTAGTAGGCCATGTCCTTGATGAGGAGGCGTTTTCCCTGGAGGAAGATGGGTAAGTGACGGTTCAAGTGTTTAGTGGATAGCAGGAGAAAACGGACCTTCACATCGTTAAACCGATCCAGCACGGTTTGATATGTGTCGTCAGTGGCCAATCCCAAGGAGCTGCGGTCGGCGCTCATGTCGCTGAATCGCTCGCTCATGAGCTCCGGGCCAAGGTAAAAGGCATCTGCAAAGGGCTCGTGAGAGCACTCGAGTTCTTTACGGCGGGTCATGAAGACCTGTTGACAGGATGTGTGAGTACAAGGTCATACCAAATGGGGGTTGAGTCGCGTGTTTCACGGAACTCCGTATTTGGATGGTGCAATGATTGGGAACATCAACATACCCTCTCAAAAGCCGTCGAGCATGCTCGCGGGTGAGTAGCGACAAAGACAGGTCTGGGGGCCATTGTTGCTGGTGAGGTGGTTGAAGCTAAGCTGTTGGCGGTTTCAAGAGTATATGAATGGTAGCTAAACTGTTTTAAATTCGCAACTAGAACTTGAGAACAGAGTAGAAAAGGGGGAAAGAGAGAAAGAAGATCAAACAATGGGATTGCCGACAGAAGGAAATACAAGAGCTTTTATAACGAGATCGGGACGTCGGCAGGACGATGGAACGGGAGGATCAAAGTACCTGATGTCGGTCGACATTGCGTGGAGTGGCCGGTGCCGCTTTAGGAGCGTGGCTGCCGATGTGCCTGAGAAAGTAAAAGGAAGGTACCGGTAATATACGGTAGTAACGGGTTGGGGTGAATGTAACTACCTTGCGGCTGGTCGGGGATGGTAGTTGCGGTTTTTGAAAACTCTATTTTCAAAACCCGTTGTTGTCGGAGATTTTTATGGGAAACAAACGCCGGCCGTTTGCTTGACTCGTCCGCACGACCAACCGTGACAAGCGATGGCCCGAAGCAAGCGGAGAGTTGAGGGCCGGGACACTCACTGGCCAGGCTACCTCGTCACGTCAAGCTCAAAAGGCAACATGCGTCTGCATTATCAACTATGTAGGTAGTACCTAATTATAAACCGCTACATATCGACATCGACATCTCGCAAAAGCAGCGAGAAGCTCCCCGCCGCAAGCGCAGAATTAGAGCCTCAGGTCCCCGCTCACGTCTCCCCCATGTGGCGCCCAGTGCCACGACTTCATGGGGATTCGGGTGCACCTGATTGGGGAGCAAAGATGGGCTTGGGCGACAGGCCGAGAAAAACTCGAAGAAGACAAGAATATCCCGAAATGCAGGAGGAAGCTAAGCAGAAAGTGTCTTGGTGACATATCGCATTGCTGCTAGCGACCTGGCGATGGCTTGCTCTGTGGGAGGGTTGAGGCGGCTCTGGATAGGCTGGCTGCGGGACCGCGGTCAGTACCAAGCAACTTTGTTGGCCGCCGTCGCAAGGCATGATCGCTTGGAGAAGAATAAATGGGCAATAGAAAAGAGGGAAAATCTTAAAAAAAAAAAAGAATCCCCTCCATGTTTGGCTGTTCTGTCCTGTGCTGTACCGCGCCGTGGTGCGCTGGCGCATGCAAGCCACAGGACGCTATTCAGTGGTGTATGCGAGTATGGATTGCGTGAGGCTGTCATCTGGCCTTGCTGGCAGCGCATCGCGCGCATCTGTCGTGCAGAAATAGCACATAAATGCCGGTCACCTGGTAGAAGAACCCATGGAATGGTCGTACCTCTTAAATGTTAGATACTAGTCAAGGTATGCAGCACCAACGCCTCCGAAGCATCAGATGGAATGCCTTGGCGCAACCTACCAAGATACAGTCAACCTATTTTAACGTACAGCCCCGAGGATACAGCACGCGACCAGTTTACATAAATCGCTCAAGACAAACGGGAAACTCTTTCCGGAAAGACCCCGAAAACAACGCCAAGAGACCGAGACACGAAACATGGGAGAAAAAGGAAAAAAACTTTCGTTCTAATAGTCGATGAAGATAACAAGATGATTGGGAGGGCCATCGCTGCAAGGAGGAGAAGGTGTGGCGGGGCCGCCTGAAATCCACCGCCGACGGGCCGACAAGATCGAGAACTTGTCAGTCTGGCCTCCACCATGATCCAGCCTTTTGCGTAGCAATGAGGAGACCATGTCGTCAGCGCATTTTAAAAAAGGGGGGAAAGCGCCCTGAACTTGGCGATTTACTCTCTCTTTGATTCCGGCAGTTTTGTCTCGCGGTGGTTGCGATATCGTCGTCAACCTAGATGGAGGAGGAGCTGCAGCTGAGCCATCCCAAGATTGCCTGTGGACGATCCGCCTCGCTACGTCATCGCCCACACCCCTCGTTCGTCAAAGATGAGAGACATGTTGATTGAGAAACAATGCAGGGTACTGGCTGCATGAGTGTTCATGTTCACGGGGTTTCTTGAGTTCATTCCGGAGCAATGCACGGCAGCCACTCGATGCCATCCATGTAAGAGCTCTAGCTCCAGGTTACGTACCAACCTATTCGTAGTGTTAAAAGCTTCTAGACGTGCCATCGCGGTATCGACTGGAAATGGCGCACCGCGCCGGACAAGGGATAAATATGGAAATATGGGCTGCATCATTCTCATTTGGCCGCCACAGATTTCCTGCAATCACAAGTCGGTTTCCCGTTCGTCGACGGAGTAGTGGCACATTTGCTATCGCGCCCAGTATCGACTCTTGCATTCTGATATCGATAAATGCAAGCCTGCATTATCTTTATCTCTCCGCCATCTTCCGTCTCATGTCATTTTACTGTCTATTATTCATCTCTAATTTTCTTCAAGCACCCTGGCTGTGCTTCATCGTCGCGGGGCTGGAACAGCGGAGGTTTTATCGCTTCGATCCCTTTGTATGTCGTCCAACCTACATGTGCATTCCTGTCATATGACAAAGAGAGTCACCCGAGGTTTCTCTACCGTTTGTGCCCTTTGTCGCTCAATGCCTAGCACCTCGGTATCTCGTAATTGGTAGGCTGTGGTGGTGGTGAAACAGCCTTGGCCGGGCGCGTAGCGCCGTGATGCTCGGCTGCCCATGCCCATATGCAACAGACTAGGTTGCGCCCAAGAGCATTGAAAGAGAATGTTCTGGTAATCGGCATAAAAAAAATCCAGTGCAGCTGTCATCACCGTCGTACGAGCCCATGCAACGCCGTTTCAACCAGCTTTGCCCCACCGCGCCTTGTCACATCAGCAAACGCCGCCGGCGCCGAATCTCGTCTCCCTGGGCATTTGGACCCGGTCGGGTTGAGGAGATCCGGAGAAACCATGGTGTAAGCCGATTTATCTCCTGAGCACGTACATATATGCACACGTATCCAGGGGGGGGGGGGGGGGCGGAAAGAAAAGAAGGTTGCCACGGACGAGTGGCACGATGCGGCTTGGCAGGTTCTGTGTTTCCTGGCCTGAAACGGAACAGCGCAAGACCTCCACGTGGGATAAGGAAAAAGAAAGCCGCGCGTCTAAGTTGGGAAAAGGATGGCATCTGTATATTTGGGGAGGTGGGATTTTGGACTCGGTGATGTAATGCGTGTGAAGGGTGCAAGGGGGACTTCCCATGCAATTACCGCAATAGAGTCAGCTAAAATAAATGATGCTTAAAATAGAAAATATTCAAAAAGTACAGATTACTATATATGACTAGGGAACCATATAGTTAGAAGGAAGTTTGGGAAATAATGTATTTAAAAAAGACATTGGAGGATAGAAATAGATTAAAAAACAAAACAAGTCATCGTCCTTAATTGACTTGGGCGAGGCCTGGCAGTAAATAAACTTTGTTTTCTCGCACAGATGTTGGCAAAGCCTCAAACACAAGCAGCGGCAGATTGCGGCAAGCCACCTTGCTGTTAATGGGCAAGGACGGCGAATACCTACGTAATCACGATGGCACAGCAGGGGCCGAAGTTAAAGACGGAGTCCGGTCCGTTGGGAACAATGACATGGTAAACCGATAAGCGGGTGGGTGATGGAAAATAGTTGCCGAAAAGGATTCGTTGCAAGGATTCACGTTGACATGTACATGTACGAGAAAGAGAGAGGGGGGGAAGAGGAGGAGCTGAGTGCGTAGGCCCTGGTCGGGCGAAACATGGTTGGTTTCATCTCTTGTGGCGCCGGGCCTATCATCGGCTGGCGTTATGACAAGGGGGTCACGGTGGTAGGGCATAGGATAGAATACGGAGGCGGAGGCGGAGGCGGAGGCAAATACAGACGAATACAATGCCGTCAAAACAACAAGGTTGGAGGGCTGTTTGGGTCATGGCAGAGGTCTGGTGATGTCTCGTTACGTTTGTAGGTATAATAATATACAATGCTGGCCAACTCAATGTGAGGCGGGGCGGGGCTTATACGCACATTGATAACATCAACTTGTATGGGAATAATGACGACGGAGGACGGACTGACTAGTCCGAGTCAAAGTTGGGCCCCGCTGGCTTTGTCAGGAAACGGCGGCATCAATGTTGAGTACGCACGGTCGTCGCGAGAGTTTAATATCATGGAGGTCTACAGACATGTACTGATGGTGTTTTTCTGTCTACTGGTGGTGGTCGGTCGGCACGGCCTCGGAGCCTGCCCGCTGGGGCCATGAAACGGGACCCAGATGCGAGCAAACACCTGCCACGTCCACAGACTCTGCACCCAGTGTTCGTTTCAAGTCGGGCCAAAAAAGAGTCTTGTTTTCTCTCCCTCTTTCTTCCCGGCATACTGACGGACGAAAAAAAAAAAACAAGCATGTTAATGAGACGGCTAGGGGCCCCGCCTTACAATGTGTTGGTGGGTGAGAGCATTCATGCGCCTGGCTGGCTTGCGCAGGATGTAAAAGGGAGGGGGGGGGGGCCACCCAAGCAAGCCAGAAACCCCGTGTTGCGGGCCGCAAAAGGAACCGAGTGTTTCGACAAGCACAGCCTGCAGGGTGCAAAGATGGACGGAGAGATGGAGGAGAATTGGCC
This sequence comes from Cordyceps fumosorosea ARSEF 2679, assembly GCF_001636725.1. Lineage (NCBI taxonomy): Eukaryota > Fungi > Ascomycota > Sordariomycetes > Hypocreales > Cordycipitaceae > Cordyceps > Cordyceps fumosorosea. The sequence continues at coordinate 168,724 of NW_017387335.1, read as the reverse complement.
TCGGCAGGAGGGGAGAATTTGACATGTCAAGAAAAGAATAGTTTCAAAAGAGGCGGAAGAAGGGCTGTGAATGAGTAAATATCAAGGTAGTTCGTTGACAGTCGTTGGAGTCCCATCATGGTTGAGATAAGCCGAGGGTACGTCGGCGTGTTTCATGTTGGCCATTGTCCTTGTGCTCTGCGCCGCCATGGCCCTGTTGGCAAGTAAAATGCTCCCATCAAGGACCTGCTCGCATTGACCTTGGCACCATATTTCCATATACCTGCCATCTTGGACAAAGAAGTCGGCAAAGAAGAACCGTTTATTATAATACTACTTTGGTCCCTTCCCCCCGGTCCCCGCATGGCATCCCGTTCCCTCCTCACCCCCTGCTGCTTTTCCTCTCGTCCTTGCAATCAAATTCCAACCAGCCCTGGCCTGGACAAGGCTGGCTAGCAACCTGCGACCAAGACGAAAAAAAGCGAACCGAGCAAGTCAGCGGGGTCAGAGATTACAGGGGACCTTGGGGGCCAATCGCTCTGTCGAATCCCGCGAATATTCGAACACGCACACAAGATTCGTACCGCCTACCTTGCCCTGCCTTTTTGCATGTTCCCGGGATCCCTTGGTGACTTTGGGGTCTTTATTTTTGGAGGCCATCGAGCCCCCCTCCCACCGTCACAGTTGGACCCTGGTCTCAGCACACTGCGGGCGCCTACTGCAACAAGTGCAACTGCAACTGCATCGTTTGCCAACCATTTGCGAACATTGGGACCACTGTTTACTGTTTTTCATTCATTCAGCTTCTCCCATTGTTCCTTTCCGCTTCCTTCTTCCTCGCATCTTTCCCTCCCAAGCGGGTCGGCGCTGAAGACTTCTGTGCGCATAACGCCTACGCCTACGCCACTGAACTGTCGCCTGCCAGCAACGGCTCAGCCCACCATCCATCGTTAGCACCCTGCACCCCTGCTATCGACGCTCGGAACACGTCTCACGCCCAACGCCAACACCTCTTCAACTCCCCCCCTCCCCTGGTTCGTCACCAGCGCAAACACTTCTTCTGCACATCTCTTCCAGCTCCAACACCGTTTCCTTTTTGCCCGGCGGGGGATCATTAATAGAATTGTCGTTTCTTTCTCCTGCTTTTTGAGTTTCGCGTTTTTTTCTTCTCGCTTTCTTTCTCTCGATTCCATATTTCTCTCCCACTTCGCCGGTACTTATTACCCTGACACCCGCAACGGTCCATTCTGAACTCGAGGCGCCTTGTGTATTGCTTGCGAACCCGACCTCTTCGCTTAATTCAGCAACACCGTCTTCCTTTCCAAAGAACCTCTCATTTCAACCGACCGGCCTGTCCCACCAAACACCTTCTATATCTGTCCGGCACACCATACTCAAACCGCCGCCATGTTGGCCACGAAACCGCCATTCCCTGGCTCGTCCATCAGCACAGCTGGTCTGGCTGGCAACACGATCCAGTCCGGCCTGCCCACCGCCCGCCGCGTCCCCAACATTGCGAACCCACCCCAGGCCTTTGCCAGCCCGACCGAGTCCGAGTTCTCCGACACTGACGGCCCTGATTCGGTCAAGAACTGGGACGAAGACCATGTCTGCGACTACCTCGCCAGTGTCAAGTGCGGCGAGTACGAAAAGATCTTCCGCAGAAACAACATCAATGGTCAGAACCTCTTGGAGATGGACAAGGAGGTCCTCAAGGAAATGGGCATCGACAAGGTCGGCGACCGCGTCCGCCTCTTTCTATGTATTAAGAAGCTGCGCACAAGGGCCTACGCCAACCAAAAGAAGCGGAATCGGGTGTGTTTGCTTGTTGGGACCCCCAGTAGCTTCTTTTAAGCTAACTGTTCTGCAGGATTCATTTGCCGCCCTCGAACCCATATCCATATCTGCTCCCAGCGTCTCACCCCGACCCCTCAACCTCCGCAGCAGCGGTAGCAATAGCACAAACCCCGCTCCCGTGAACCGACGATACTCGAGACAAGTCGATGTACCACCACCTCTCGAAATCGATCGCTCTAATAGGCCCTCCTCGCCACCCATCTCGGGTGAGATGCGCTCTGCCAGACAACAAAGATTCCCCGCAGGCTACGTGAGCAATGCGGCACCCAACACCTCTGCTAGAATACCGGCTTCTGCCGACGGCGAGGCGCCCACCCGGGTGCAAACAGCTCATACAAGAAACAACTCTAGCATGGATGGCTCTCTCATGGCTGCCCTGCCACAAGGCCAAGACGTCATCCGTGTCATATCCACCGGTGGTGTCACCAAAGTCGTCAAGATCGCCGACTGTAATACTTGCGAGGATGTAATGCGTGTTACACTCCGAAAGTTTTCACTCCGAGAGGACCACGAGAGAAATTACTGTTTCTGGGTTCTCACCGGCCTCGACCCGGACCCCCGCGAATGCCGACGGCTCGGCGATACTGAGCTCTGGCGTATCATCAAGGACCAGCGCCGGCCCGAGCGCAACCGTTTAATTCTGCGCCGCGTCCCTGCTGGCGAACCTGGAGAGGCTGAGCTGCAGCGGGCTGCGGCCATCGCCCTAGAAGAAGAGCAGCAGAAGCATACACGTGCTCTAGAGTCTGTCGACAAGCGCAGCCAAGTCAAGGTGCAAAAGCTCCTCGGTGAGAACTGGAATGAAGAGTTGCAACAGCCGCTGTCACCGCTGCTGTTCCGCGACCGCGATGAATACTACAAGGCCGCCATGCGAGAGCTGGAGAGGCCGTCGCCGACCTCGGAGGCGCGACCGCAGAGTAAGAGCAGCGTTGGCCTGCGTCAGTTTGGCGGTCTGCGACCTCCCAGTGAACTGATTGCCTCTGATCTCACATCATACTTCCCTGATCACCCTCGCGAAGAGATCGACCGCACTGCTCGTCTTTCTATGCGCCGATCTACACGGCTGAGCAGAATCAACAGCCGTCTTAGTGTCGCAAGTAGCCTCAGCTTCGCTTCCAGCGTCCAGGATGCGCCGCCTATGCCGACGATTGCGGATTCTTGGCTGAGTGGAAACTCACACATTGCCAAGGTCCGTAGCAGAGATGCTCGCAGCATGTACCAACGCGACTCCATTTCATCGTCCATGCTGGATACCCTCCAAGAAGAGACGCCTTCAGAGCCTGACCGCAAGTCGTACGTCTCCTTCACCGAGAGCAACTCAGATACCGCTGCCGGCAGTCTGACGATGGCTGGTGCCCTGAGCTACTATGATGGCGAAGGCTCCACCGGTTCAGCGCCACTGCACGATATCAAGCAGGCCCTCACTAATGACGGCGAGGATGAGGACGAGGAGCTGCAGAGTTTCTTGGATGGAGATTCCTGGGACGATAATAAGTGGATGAAGGGCGCGCTAATTGGGCAAGGCTCATTTGGCTCCGTGTACCTTGCACTGCACGCCGTCACTGGTGAGCTTCTTGCTGTGAAGCAAGTAGAGACTCCTTCCGGAACGCTGAGCGCGAGCGACACGCGAAAGAAGGGCATGATTGACGCGCTGAAGCGAGAAATCGGACTGCTGCGCGAGCTCAGACACCCAAACATTGTGCAGTATCTGGGCTGCAGCTCGTCAGACAGCAACCTGAACATTTTCCTCGAGTACGTTGCTGGCGGCTCTGTGCAGACGATGCTCAACTCGTATGGCGCGCTGGGTGAGCCCCTGGTGCGCAGCTTTGTGCGACAGATCTTGACGGGTCTGTCGTACCTTCACGCGCGCGACATCATTCACCGCGACATCAAGGGGGCCAACATCCTGGTGGACAACAAAGGCACCATCAAGATTTCTGACTTTGGCATCTCGAAGAAGCTCGAGGCGTCGAACCTGTTGGGCGGCGCCAAGAACGCCAAGCACAGGCCTTCATTGCAGGGCTCGGTCTTTTGGATGGCGCCCGAGGTAGTGAAGCAGACGTCGTACACGCGCAAGGCAGACATTTGGTCACTGGGGTGTCTGGTGGTGGAGATGATGACGGGGACGCACCCATTCCCGGACTGCAGTCAGCTGCAGGCCATCTTCAAGATTGGCGGGGGCAAGGCGTCGCCGACGATCCCGGAGAATGCCAGCGCAGAGGCGAAGAAGTTTCTCCAGCAGACATTTGAGCTAGACCACGACCAGCGGCCGAGTGCGGACGAGTTGATGCTGAGCCCGTTTCTCAGCCCTATTACGTGACCTATTTACAATGGTGCTGGTTGCACGACAGGCACTGGGCTGGACTCGGCTGCCGCAAGTCTTGGTTGCTAGGGATGGGTAGGGGGATTCTTGCACATGATTAGATGAGGTGGATGTGCCGTTGTTAAGCGGCCATGAAGGGTATATTTTGCATATGAAAAGAAGATGGGAACGACGTTGTATTGTAATTTAGAGCTAGCTGGGAAATACGAAGGATATGACAAATGATGACTGGCCGTTTCTTGAATGCGAGTGAGGGTTGGCGAAGCACAGCCACTGATGAGGCCGATTTGGGTTGCAGATGACCAGATGGGATTTTGATGCTTGCATTGCCCTGTTTGTCCATTTGACTTCTGCCAAGGCTGCCAAGCTACCCATGCAGTTGCGGGATGATGCCAAAGATAACTCGAGTCCCGTTGTAGGGTGTTGTGTCAATGTCGTATCCAGTTGCCTAGTTTTTGAAGAAGCAAAAGATGGGGATTTCCATCTTTTCCAAAGTTTTTTACGAACATGGAATCTGCAGCCTTTTATCCTATGCAAGTATTTCTTAGTAAAAGTACGGTCCCGGTAATCTTGCTGCCTGGAAGATGGAAGGGTTACATGCGCATCTGCCTAAATCGCCCGGCCGCCAAAACAGGCCAGCCGAAGTCACGGCCCAACCAAGCGAGGCAGCATCGAAATGACCAGTCAAGTGGAAAAAGTCTCGCCTTGGGATCTGGAATACAAACACGGGGGACAAGAATAACAGAAGATGATGTGTAAAAATGCGGCGCAGCGTGAATTGACAACCATGCGCATATACATTTGTGGGCGAGTGATGACAAGTGACTACTGCAACGCACCCTGTCCAACCTTTCCTCCTCCATCATAAAACCAACCGTTTGCCGCCTCTCCAAGCTACACCTCCTCCTCTCCGGAGACATACAGTCCAAGCAAACCAAGCAGACGCCACGGTTACAAAACCGCCGCGACCAAGCAAGAACCCAAGATGGAGTCGCAGGAGTCGCAGGACAGCACCGCCACCGTCGTCGAGCAGGACCGCCACGAGGTGCTCTACTTCGCCTACGGCAGCAACCTGTCCACCGCGCAGATGCGCGCCCGCTGCCCGTCGTCCACCCCCGTCGGCCTCGCCGTGCTGCCCGGCTGGCGCTGGAGCATCAACGCGCGCGGCTACGCCAACGCGCTCCCCCCCACGCACCCGTGCTTCCCCCTGGCGCCCCCCACGACGCCGGCCGAGGGGGTGCACGGGCTGGTGTATCTGCTGCCGCCGCGGGACGAGGCGAGCCTGGACGTGCACGAGGGGGTGAGGAGCGGGGCGTATGGCAAGGTACGGTGCAAGGTGCGCTGGGTGAGGGACGGGGAGGCCGGGGAGGGGGAGGAGGTGGAGGCGCTGGTGTATGTGGATGAGAAGAGGGCGGAGAAGGGGACGCCGAGGGAGGAGTACGTGGGGAGGATGGAGGCGGGGATTGAGGATGCGGTGAGGAACTGGGGGATGGATGAGGAGTATGCGAACAAGGTGATGAGGACGTGGTGGAAGACGGCGTAGGGAGGGGATGGGGGCGGAGATGGGAAGAGGGAGGGGGCTGGTTTGAGGTGGAAAGGGAGGGGATGAGGAGGATTCATTCAAAGTTGAGAAAAAGATGACTTGGAATGAGATTGGGATTTGGGGGGTGAGGAGGAGGAGGAGGAGGAGGAGGAGGGAGGTTATATGCATCGCGAGGCATCAGCCTCATCATGGGCCGAAGGTCTAGGCAGGCGGCACAGGCAGCAGAAGATGCATGGGTGTGGCAGCATATCGGCTTTGGGTCAAATCAAATATAGTATTTTAGAGATTGAGCAGAAGAAAGAAACTCCCTCTAGAAAAAAAATGGCTTTTTTTATTCCTTGGGCTCCAGTAGTTTCTCTCTCGTAGGGATGATGCCTTTTACTACAGATGGATGCGTGACCTCGTGCGCGGCTACGGCGGCGACACGCTCGCGTAAGAAAGTTGAAAAGGCAAAACTAGGAGATGAACATTGACCAGGCGTGAAACGCCGCCAATTACAAAGTATAATTTTTGGATTGCACGTATTGACATGCACGAGCTGGGAGTCCTACTGATGGATTGGGCTATTTCGTAGAAACGTAAACTGTAGAATTAAGCCACACCACACGTCTAGTCTGACTTGAAGCGCCACAGCCACAGCCACATCACAGCATGAGTTAATCCATTGACTACACACGCCTTTGACAAGCCGATGTACAACAGACAAGATAGCCCAATGCAGAGATCGAAAGTATCGCGTTGACGTTGAAAAAGAAGAATCGCATTATGTTGTCCCCACCCATCTCTCCAGCACATGGCTGCATTCTTTCCTCTTATTATTAGAGGTTCAACTCGGGGGCTGCGTGCTATCGGCCGAGACGGGTCGCAGGAACCAAGCTGAACGCCCTGTGGGGGAACTTGTATTTTTTTACAGCCCTCTTCTTACAAGGAAGCATAATTCTAGAGAGCATTCTAGGAGCGCCACGGAAGTTGAGGGGGCGGAAACAAGTTCTCCTTGGCTGCATTGCCCCCATGAGGAAGGCCAAGAACGCCCAGCTCGGGTCGATCGGCGGCGGTCTGGGCAGTAGGCTGGAGTGAGACTTGGGGAGAGAAGTTTCTGGAGGAAGGAAAAGAGGGAAAAGAGGGAAAAGAGGGAAAGGAAGAGGGCCCTGCGCGAATAGGAAAGAGGCCAATGCCGATGAAGGTGTTGGTGTAAGCGGAGGTCGCCGCGGTGGGAAGTTAATATGCAACAAGATAAGACAGAGCCGGGATTTATTAGTGAACCGGTTAGTACATGACAAGCTCGCGGGTTTTGTTTATATAGAAGCAAGCTGCTGCCCTTTCTGGCTGTCCCCAGATACAGCTGATTGACAACCTACACTGTCCGTACCTCCATCAGCCAGCAACAAGACATGAAATCGACTGCTATTCTCACCGGCCTGGTGGCTGCCTGCAACGGAGAGGAGCACAGCTGCTACGGCCCCCATGACAACGTCGAGTATGTCCGCCAGGGGTCAAGCGCATGCAACCTGGTGCGCCCAACGCGACGTACGGACCCAAGGGGCCTCTAGAATGGGGTCAGATGAACTTTTCTTCACACGCTTATGACCTGTCTCCAGCGTCGAGAGAGGTAGCCTCACTCGCTCATAGTACCAGACCGACACGCACGGCTGGCTCGAGGGCCACCTCAAGCAGGAGTGTTTCGTCAGCGCCCTGAAGTAGCAGCGGCCGGTCGCTACTGCGAGACCATCGGCTGGGTGTCCATGTCCGGGCTTCGACGGCAGCAACGGCGGCTACCACGGCATCAAGAACCCGCTCCTCCCTCGCCGTTCAGGTACGCCCGTAGGTACCTCGACTGGAACCGCAACACCTTCATCTACCACTTGCGCCGGCAGCCCGCCACGTGCGACCACCGCTCCGGCCAGCGCGTGAGGCAGGAGATTGCGCAGGTCAGGGAGGAGCTGCGTCTGGGGGGAGGTGTACGGGCGTGCGCGCCGCGGTCGTGGTGCGTGGACTGCGCGCCGTTCGACGGCCCGGAGAACCTGTTCCCGGGGGTCATCGTGCCGGCGGTGGGACGGGGGCGGGTGGTGGTGCGGCCGGAGCGCGCGCGGGCAAGGCGCGCATCATCCTGGGGGAAAACGGGCAGCGTGCGGTATGACATACCGAAAGGCCCGTTCACGCACGACGACAACTTCATCGTGTCCCCGTTCCACGACGTGTTCCGGTACGTCAAGGACGTGCCGTACGCCAAGGCGGGGCGGTTGATCACGCAGTAAGTACGATATGCTGAGAGGAAGGGGGGGGAGGGGGGAGGCTGACTTGGAGGGGAATGCAGGCTTGATGACGGCCGCGCGGATAAGCGCGGCGAGTTGGTGGTGGCCATGGCGGCGCCGCAGGACGAGTGCACCGACCCGACCACGGGCCGCCTCGGCCGGGGGGCGAGGGGCCGGCCGATGCGCAGATAGGAGGTCGTCACTCCCGGATACGTCACCGCGGACGACTGGGGCACCGACGGCGACGACACCAACCACACGGCGGTGCCGTCCATGCGCCACCCGGGCTACTACGAGGCGCGTGGTGGCTTCCCGGACGGTGCCACGCCGGAGGTTGTCGATGTCGTCTTTTACGACTTGTAAGCGCCAGGCTGCTGAAGCGTGAATGCATGTGCTGGTGGGAGAGCGTGTGTAGTATCGAAGAGTATATCCTGTACCTCGGCGGCGGGTACAACGCGAGCATGGTCGACTGCTACGTCGACTGCAACTTTACGTCGCAGGGTGAGTTGGCGATGCTGGTGTCTTGGAGACTGAGGAGAGAAGAAGTGACTAACACGGAGCAGACTTTTTGCTGCCTTATGCCAGGGCTGTCTGGCAGGACAACATCAACGACTGCCCCGTTGATGGCATGTAGAGTTGTTTTGTATATATGTGAGGGGTGATGACCTAGTTGGTATAGAGTGAGTTGTGAGACTTGATAAGTGATGACTGGTATGGAGTGTGTTGTGAACATTGGTGAGGGTTGAGGCGTGTTGGTTGGCATGGGCGTGGGTTGCGTGATTGAGTAGCTTCAACAGGGATGTATTGCTTAAAAGAGAAGAGTATTGATGATGGACTGCTTCGTGTGCCTCCTTGGGCTCACTTATATCAACCACATCATGACACTCCACAAGATGCAGAAACTGAACCGTACTCTAACTTGTCTTTCCTCTGATTCACAACCATCTAGTTTAACGCCTCTCTTATTCACAATGACTATATCATATTCTCTTATTCATAATCACCGTATCATGTTCTCTTATTCATCATGACTATATCATATTCTCTTATTCATAATCACCACATCATTTCTCATTCACAATCACCACATCATTTCTCATTCACACTCACCACATCATTTCTCATTCACAATCACCACATCATTTCTCATTCATAATCACCACATCATTTCTCATTCATAATCACCACATTATATTCTCTTATTCATAATCACCACATTACATTCTCTTATTCACAATCACTGTATTATGTTCTCTTATTCACAATCACCATATTATATAATACACACCTACACCCTCCCCAACTAGTAAAACACCTCCCCCTTCATCAGCACCCTCGCTGTCCGCAGCAACTTGGCCGCCTTAATCTCCCCGTCCACCACCGTCGTATCCACGTCCACCATGCCACTCGGGTGCGCGATCCTCACCGCCTCCCTGCCCTCCACCCCCCTCCCTGCCCTCCTCCTCAGCATCTCCCACGCCAGCGTGCCCTCCGTCCGCGCCGCCGCGCCCAGACACAGCGCCAGCGTCAGCGGCACCGCCCTGTGCGCCAGCCCCATGCTCATCGCCCGGCAGCACAGGTCCGCCCCCTGACCGTCCGCCGGGAACAGCATCACCACCTTGGGCACGCTCTCCGTGTCCGGGTCCATCCCCATCATCGCCGCGCCCTGCCGCCTCAGCGCCTCCAGGCTCCTCTTCAGCCGCGCGTCCGCCTCGACCTCCGCCGGGCTCGGCGGCGCCTCCAAGCCCAGCGAGCGGCCCTCCACGAACACACCCGGGTTGCCGACGTCCACCAGCGACGCGCGCACCGTCGCCCCCTCGCCGCCCCGCAGCTCGTCCACCGGACGGCCCGTCGGCAGCGCGCCGCGGCCGGTCCCCGCGCCCGCCGGATCCAGGAAGCTCAGCGTCACCGGGGACTGCTTCCCCGGCACGCCGTCCATCTCGTACCCCCCCGTCGGGCAGTACTCCATCCGCGGCCCGCCTCCCACCCGGAACCGGGCCTCCACGATCTTGTTCGTGTTGGTGTTCAGCAGCCTCGTCGTCGCCCAGCGCGTGCCGTCCCCCTCCGTGCTCACCAGCCCCCTCCTGTCCACGTATCCCATGTCCCACGCCGCCGGGCCGACCGCGCTGGACATGTTGCCGCAGTTGCCCGCCACGTCGACGGTGCCGTCGCGGATGCCCACCTGCACGAACGTGTACGCCACGTGCGCGTCCGGCGTAGTGCTGGGGGAGAGCACGATGAGCTTGGAGGTGGAGCTGGCGCCGGAGCCCATGCCGTCGAGCTGCCGCGCGTGGACGGGGTCGGGCGAACCCATGGCGGGCGCGAGGATGGAGGGCCAGGAGGAGCGCGAGGAGGGGAGGTCGGCGGAGCGCAGGACGAGGCCGTTGGAGGTGCCGCCGCGGACGAACCACGCGGGGAGGCTGCGCAGACCGGGGGCGGCGTGGGCGGCGGCGGCGTGGGCGGCGGTGGTGGTGGTGATGGTGGTGTAGGAGGCGCGGAAGGGCGTGGGGAGGTGGGTGTGTGGGCGTGGGCGGCGCATAAACGCAAGCGCTGATGTTGACGGGCGCATGACTCCCATCAGAAAGCCGTGTGCGTCTCTGAATGGGTCGGCGTTTGAGACTTGAGGGTTGCTGTTTGTTGTTGGTGGTGTTGGTGTCGGTGTTGGTGTTTCGTTTGCAGGACAAACGGTTCTCGGCCGGCCGGCTCTTACATGTCCGAGATTCGGCGATGCGGGTCACAAGCAAGGCGAGGGCAGCTTTGGATGAAGGAGCAAAGACATGATTCTTATGATTACTTTTTGGTAGTTTTAGCAAAGACGTCCAATGAGTCGTCAGCACGGAAAAAACAGCAAAAGCAAAGCCAACTTGAATGTACCGCTTTGTTTCTCATCAACCCCTGTGGCCGTGGCCGTGGGACTCGGCCCCTACCAAACCACCAAAAAACATCCCCCACTGAGGGCCAGGTATCCAGGCTTCCATCTCCCTTCGCCTCATCACTCAATTCAACTCAGTCCAACTCACCTCGATTCGTCCATTCCAAGTCCCCCACAGCACACCCAACACAATGGCCTCGCATCCTTACTATCCCCTCGACGCCGTCCTGCCCGACTACCAGCCCAGCACCGTGTCCCTCCCCGTCATCCTCGCCCTCTTCGGCGGCAACACCGCCGCCGTCCTCCTCTTCGCCTACGCCGCCGCCGCCCACCAACAACCGCCTCTACGCGCGCCCGACCGCTTCGCCGCCACCTGGTTCTTCCTGTGTACCACCCCCCCCCCCAAAAAAAAAAAAAAAAAAAAACTCGGGCCATCGCGCCTCTCTGACTGACCGGCCAATGCTCGGCAGGATACTTCATTCACTTCCAGGGCCGCCTCGTCGGCGAGCACACCCTGTTCGCCATGCTGTGGAAGGAGTACGCCCTGTCCGACTCGCGCTACCTCACCGGCGACGTCTTCACCCTGTGCATCGAGCACATCACCGTCGTGCGTCCACCTCGTTCTCCCTTTTTCGTGGTCACTCTAATCACATACGATACACGCAGTTCCTCTGGGGCCCCCTCTCCCTCCTCACCACCATCGCAATCATCCGCCGCTCGCCAACCCGCCACTTCCTCCAGGTCATCGTCTGCACCGCCCATCTCTACGGCGTCATGCTCTACTACGCCACCAACTGGGCCGACCACCGCCTCACCGGCGTCTCCTACAGCCGGCCCGAGTTCCTCTACTACTGGGTCTACTACGTCGGCTTCAACGCGCCCTGGTTCTGTGTGCCTCTCGGTAAGACCAAGACTCCTCTATAGCCATCTCTCTCCTGTCTCTCTCTCTCCCTCTCTCTCTCGCTGTCTCTCTCTCTCTTCTTCTCCCAATCCCCTTCCCTCCTTCACTCTCAGTAGAAGCAAGGGATTTCTGACGTCCAGTACAGCCCTCCTCTACGATAGCTGGTCCCATATTTCCACCGCAATCGCATTCCAAACAACCGCCCAGCTCGCCGCCAAAAAACAGTAAACCACACCACACAACACACCACACCTCACCTCACCTCACGCCAACTATAGAAGCACACCACACGTCTTGTATAACAAAGTGATGTAAATGCATTATTTGCTGTTTCCTAGATATAAAAGTATACCCTTGATCCTTATTTCATTACTCCACAAGAGACATACACTCCCTCCCGATTCGCTGTAAACCAAAATTTCCCTCTTTGCTTCCTTTCCTCTTGCCTATGGCTATACCGTCGCCTGCAGCCTCTCCAGCCGCGACGTCACCGCATCCACCAGTGCCGTCTCGCGCGACAGCAAGCCCTGCACCTGCTGCAGCTTGCTACGCCGAATGTCCTGCGGAATCCGCAGTTCCGTTGCCGACGACGACGAAGCAGACGTCGTCGTCTCCATCTGCCCGCTCTTCTTGAGCGCCTCCACGTCGGCCACGAGCTCAGACTGCAGCCGCTTGACGCTGTCCAGGCGCTTCCACAGTTCCTGAGCCTGCTTCTTAACGTCGCGCCCCTCCTCCTCCGTCGCTTCAGGGCCCGAGACGCTCGCGCTCAGGGTGCGCACTTCTTCCATAAAGGCCCGCTCCTTGTTGCTCAGGTCCCGCGTCGTAGCCTTGCCCACAATCTTGCGCAGATTCTCCACGCGCTGCACAATCGCCTCTTGGCGCTTGCGGGCTTCCGAGATGCGCCGCTCATACATGACGTTGTCGCTCTCGTCGTCGCGGTCAACCCCATTGATGGCGTCAATCTTGCCCTTGACCTCGTTGGCCTTGGTTACTTGCTGCTTCAGCTCGCTCTGCAGGAGCTCGCACCGTCGGAAAATCTCAGCCGCAGACACACCAAGCTTGTATGTCTCGTCGCTCAGGACCTTGTGAGCATCCGTAAAGATTTGCAACGTCAAGGGGCTTAGTTTAACCTCCTGAGTAACTATAGTCTTGTGACGCGACGTGCGTAATCTTTCCAGCAGTAGCGGGAGGGCCGATCCCTGATCAAACGCGTGTGGCGGGTTGTAGACGGGGCGAGGCTCATAGAAGTCGAGAGGCGCCATGCTAGCCTCACGTTCACGCTCCGGGCTGACCTCTCGGTCAACAGGAATGACTTCCATCTCGGGGCTTTCGAAAATGACGGCGATGGGCTCATAAGGGGTGGCTGAGAGGAGGAAGTAGCCAACGTCTGGGTCTCTCAGAGCAACGCAGCCTGCGAGCGGCACCGCAGCATCTGAGGCGGGTTGCGCGTAAATTCGCTCTCTGCTAGACTGAGAATTGACCAGCAGCCCGAGTCTAAAGTCTGTGCCAGCTTCGTAGTCCCCTGACAGCTCCCCCTCAAGACGAAAGATCCACGATGCGAGAGACACGAACGTGATGCCTGCATGGTGCGTCACAAAGAAGCTGTACCGTGAGAGTGCATCATCGCTGAAGACCGGCCAGCTCTCTTCCGTTACTTCGACAGGTGTCATGGTGTCGATGGCCTGGAACGCAAGGAGTGACGGCGTCTTGGCTTCCGCGGTTAGTCTGCTACTCTTGGATTTATTCTTGGGAGGTAGCCACTGCGCTTGAATGCCGTCCATGTCCAGGTAGACGCGCACCTGGCCACTCGTGGACAGCAGGCAAATGACTGCCAGTGAGAGGCCTTCTTGATCGCCGGCATCGAGATCTAGCTCGTACTCGTCTTCCCCTAGCATCAAATCGTCTGTTTCCGTCTTTTTGCCAATGACCATGATGTCGGTGACAGACGTGTCCAGTTCGTCACCGGTCTCGGGATCAGAGATGAGGTCGAACGGTCCCTGAAGTCGAGGAATAATACCGGGTCGAGAAGGGCGGGTATAGACTTCGACGGGAGGGTCTCCCAGGATTGTGCTATCGACAATTTGCGGCTCTTGCGAATCCAAATCACCCATCCACTGCAACTGTTGCTGGGCCAGCAGCTTTTCGCTTTCGTCGACCGACGCATCGTCCTCGATGCTGCCGACCGTAGCCACGATGGAGACGGAAAGCGAAGGGATCAGCGTAGGAGGAGGGGCCCAGCGCTGGGGCAGCAGCGGGCACAGAGCGTACACGTCTCCTTCGCGCATGGCCACCCACAGGGTCATTGGGTTCCAGCCTCCAGTTCCCTTGCTTGCGAAGCTTGCTGTCGCGACTTCCATTTCAAAGGAATCAGGGGAGAAGGCCTTGTTTGTGGCCGAAGTCGAAGCGGAGAAATCCTGGTCCAGCGTCGTGCCGTCTGCCAGCTTCTTGAGGTCGATGGAGGTTGTGGGGGTATCAAAGGACCAGCGGTCAGCTGTGGACAGCTCCCAAACTCTAACAATCGCGTCGGCCGTGACGGTGACAACGCAGGAGCCGTTAACTCCAAGCGGATGCCAGAGCGCCGACATGATGGGCGACCGCGACGTGACATGGGTGGTCGGGCCAAGGGTAAAGATCTTGGGCTTCAGCGGGGCTGTATCCTCGCTCGTGAGATGCGTCGAGTCGGGTATCGTGCAGATGTGAATGGTGTGCGTGGTGAGGATGGCGAGGAGGTTGGTATTGGGGGAGATGATAAGCTGTCGTATATCGTCGGCGACCGGGACCTTGATCGTCTTGACAGAGCTTGTTAGCGGCTCGCTCCAAACGCTCGCATTGTGGTACGACTTACTCTGAGGCCGCCGCCAGCTTCAAACTCTGGGATATCCTCGAGATTCACGGTAGAGTCCTCGCGCTTGATACGGGAGCTCGAGCCACGACGCTCCCTAGCCTGGCTGTCTGCCCACCTGTCCTTGAGGTAGGCCAAGTCTCCCCATCGGATCTCCTTGCCCACGGCCACGAAGACCTCGGTGCCGCGTCGCGCAATCGTCCGTCTCGGGCCCTGAGGAACCAATTTCTTCTTGGTAGCATACGGCGACGCGAGGCTACGGCCGCGGGCGACCTCGGGAGAGGGCTCAAAAAGCTGATGGCCGGGTGCATTCTTGGACAGCCAAGCGGCCGAGTAGCACTTGACCTTGGGCATCCTCTGCTCGTTGCGTAGGGACGGACCAGAAAATAGGGCGGTGTAACAGGCAAGTATTTGAAAGCAGCAGTTTCGAAACAGCTACTTGCTGAGTCCGCGTTTCCTCCGAGCGAGCGTTAAGTGGTGCTGTTTGTGTAAAGTGCAAGTGTGCAGAAGTCAACTTCTAGGTGGAAAGGCTGGGGCGTCGACCAGGCAAAAAGCGCAGGCTCCCAAGTGTTTTTTTGTAAGCTGCCGCGCGGTAGGACAGAGCAAAACCAGTTCGCTCAACGTTCAATGCTGGGAAACGGTAGGGCATAAAAAGAACATAAAAGGATAAATATCCTCAATTGTCTGCACGTTTGATTTTAATTGATTTTGATTGCCCCAGTCTACATACTGCCGCCTTAACCAAGAGCTCTTGGTTTACCAACCCGCGTCGCCACGGTTAGGCGGCAGGTCTCCACTATGGCAAGAGCTTCAAGGCGTCTGTTCGGTTGGCCAAACGCCCTACATTAACTTTGCGACAAGAGCTCTCGTGACACAACATAAAGGCTGCGACCTGTGTAGCAGTACTAAACACATACCACCGCATTCAATTTCGACCCCGCGCCGCTTCCAAGCGACACAGACGACGCGATACCCAGCATGGCTCCGCCGCCAGTCCGCTCAACCGTCGAGAGACTCGATCGACCCAGCGCATACTATCAGAACAAAGTAGGGCCCCCAAACGGGTCGATGGGAGGACAAGGCAAACAACCATGCTGACACTCTTGACAGGGCCGTCGCAGACGCGACCGCGATGACGATAAACCAGAAGATGTAGAGCCTCAAGCCGATCCTCTCGCCGACGCCACAACTCTCTACGTCGGCAACCTGTAGGCCTCCTCAATCAATTGCACCCCGAGCCACCTTGCACTACAAGATTCACCAGCTAACCATCTTTCCGCACCCCGGCCCAGATCCTTCTACACCACCGAGGAGCAGGTCTACGAGCTCTTCTCCAAGTGCGGCGAGATCAAGCGGCTGGTCATGGGCCTGGACCGGTTCAGCAAGACGCCCTGCGGCTTCTGCTTCGTCGAGTACTACACGCACCAGGACGCGCTTGACTGCATGAAGTACGTCGGCGGCACCAAGCTCGACGAGCGCGTCATCCGCACCGACCTCGACCCGGGCTTCGAGGAGGGCCGCCAGTACGGCCGCGGCAAGTCGGGCGGCCAGGTGCGGGACGAGTACCGCGAGGACTTTGACGAGGGCCGCGGCGGCGTCGGCCGGGCGCTGCAGAGCGGCGACGACCGCGCCTACGACGACGACAGGTAGGGGGAGCTGGCTGGGTCGTGTCCTTGTTTATACCAATTGGGGTTTTTTTGCTCGTCTTTCTTGCGCAGGCAGGTCTGGGCGCGTGGAAGCTTTTACTAGAAATCAATTCATGCGCCTTGCTTTATCTAATTTGTACCATGCTGTTGTCAATCGTACATCCACCGTCTGGCATTTCCTCCATGACCAAGTGATTCGCCCGTTTCGATAGTAGTAAAACCAAGAACAGAGGTAGGTAAATGAGTTCTTTGATATTGTACAGGATGTGTCTGCCGTTCCATCACATCGTAAATTTCGCATCGACAACATGCCGCTGCAAATTCTTCGTTTTTAATAACCCGGCGGGTTGATTCTCTGCGAAACTCTCGTCCACTTCGGGACCTCTGCATCACAATAGTCAGTCTCCAATCCCTTTACCCGTCTCGCTCGCGTGACCGCACGTACTGTGAATGCCCTTGCGGAACTTCTTGGCCTTGCGGTCAAAGATGGTGTACTTGTCCTTGGGCAGCATCTCCTCCTCCTTGGGCATCTCCGCCTTCCACCGCTCGATCGCCTCGAGCGTCTGCCCCTGCTTCGCCAGCGCCGCGTCGAGCGTGGCCACGACACCGTCGACGGCGCGCAGGCGCATGCGGTGGCGCCGCTTCTGGAACTTGGACAGGCGCCAGGGAATCTTCCACAGCAGGCCGCCCGAGAGGGGGTTCGTGATTCGAAAGGGACCGAACATGGTTTCTAGACGCTCGTGTGGTGCGTTGTGGTTCGTTGGCTGGTGTTCATCAATTCCCAAACTTTTTGGAGTCGTCAATTCCGTTTTCTCCTGGCCAAGGTTGGTCCAAAAAGTGGGGCGCAATCATCGGCTGGAGCATCGCCAGCTGGTGGCCTTGGTGACAAGCCCACCCATCGAAGCTCCAAACTACCACCTAGCCAGCGCGCGACAAGGAGAAGAACAGCTTTTTGCTCGTGAGCCCAGGCATTCCACCAAATTCAAATGAGGACCGCACTACAATGAGCTACTATTTTGCCATTGTCGGCACCCAGGACAACCCGCTGTTCGAGTACGAGTTCGGGACGTCCAAGCAAGGCGGGGATGGCCAGTCGCGCTTCACCGAACAGGTGCGGCACCTAAACCAGATAATCCTGCACTCGAGTCTGGATGTTGTCGAGGAGGTGCAGTGGTCACACGGGCAGATGTGAGTTTTCCTTTCTCCTGGTGCTTTCCCTGCGCATAGGCGGCCGGGAGAGTCTGGCGCATCCCGCTCCCCCCTTCTCCCCCCCAAGCTAACCGCCCCCAGGTACCTCAAGTGCGTCGACAAGTTCTTCAACAACTACATCTCCTGCTTCGTCACCGGCGCCGGCGCCAAGTTTCTGCTCCTTCACCAGCCGCCGCCGCCCAACGCCGGCGGTGTTGGCGCCGCCGCGGCGGCGTCGTCGCGCTCCTCGACAGCCATCGGCGCCAACCCGACGAGCCCGGCGACCGAGGAGGCCATCAAGATGTTCTTCGCCGAGGTCTACGAGAATTGGGTCAAGGCTGTGATGAACCCGTTCTACAAGCAAAACATGGAGGTGCGCAGCCCCGTCTTCCGGACGCGCGTGGCGGCGGCCGGGCGAAAATACCTATGATGAGATGATGGGCTGCGTGTTACGCGGGAGGGCCAACAAGGCAGGAATTGTTTCTAATGAGCGGCGCAAGGGCTGGCTTTCTTGTGTCGGAGGACGCTTTGTATTTAGCTTCGGGTTTAAACATAGACGTCTGGTTTCTTCACATTGGCAGCATCCATCGTATTGGTATCGTAGTTTCATTGAACGAGCCATCTACCCTGACTCAATAATTGTCATGATCCATTCTCAAACGCCATTAAAAAAAATCAAAAAAGTACAGCGATAATCCTTGAGGTCAGCCTATCCGCATAATTGACCAGTCTCTTCCCAGCATAGACGTGAAGTTTGTGTAAAGCAACGCGATATTCGAGACGCGAAGCAGGTCCAAAGCCCTGCCACGCCACCTGTGTAGGCGGTTTGTCTAACCACCGAAACCGTAGAGAGTGCGGCCCTGGCGCTTGAGGGCGTAGACGACGTCGAGCGACGTGACCGTCTTGCGCTTGGCATGCTCGGTGTAGGTGACGGCGTCACGGATGACACCCTCAAGGAAGGTCTTGAGCACGTTGCGAGTCTCCTCGTAGATCATGGCAGAAATACGCTTGACACCGCCACGGCGCGCCAGACGGCGGATGGCGGGCTTGGTGATGCCCTGAATGTTGTCGCGAAGAATCTTGCGGTGACGCTTGGCGCCGCCCTTGCCGAGACCCTTGCCGCCCTTGCCACCTGAGGAAGAATCACGGTCAGCTTCTGGGAGAAAGAAAGAAAGAAAAAGACAGATATATGATTGATGGAGCCGAGACGCGTCGCGGGGCAGACGCGATGCATGGGCGATGAACGCGTCATTAAAAGCCACGCAACCCCTCGGAGCCGTTCAAGGACGCAGCACCAGGAAACAAGCGCGCGCCATCATCAAAAGCATAAAAGAAAAAGGAGCATCATCACTTACGTCCAGTCATGTTGATGGATTAGAAGTTGTTAAAGTGGGAATAAGTGGTTAAATGTAGTATTGCGTTGACGCGAGGTGGCGGCGTTGTTGTGGTAAAAAAGGTAAGATGTGTGTGGTATGAAAGAGGAAAGCCCAAGATGCGGGGGGGGCGTGGGAGGCGACTTGTTATTCATAAATAACCGTGCACAATCAGCCAGCTCCTTGCCCCCCTCATCAGCCTGGCTCCTATTTTTTTTTTTGGAACCAGCATAATAACTAATAGGCAGAAAAGGCGTGTCCAGAATCAACAACACGTTAAAGAAATGCGGGGCGGTCGATTAGTCCAATAAAGAGGACAGCCATAGGAGCGCTAACCCTATTCAGGGACGGGCGTGTCAACAACCTCGTACCTCAGATCACCAGGTACATGCCCGCCAGACATGCCAACTGATGGCACCTCAATGTGCCGATTTTTTTCATTGGCCGGGCTCCAGGCAGCCGTGGATACCTCTTTGTATTTTGCCTTGATCTTGAAAAGTACCTTGCAGCAGGCAGAAACGTGGAAACGGCGGCGGCACCACATCTGGGCGAACCAGTTATCGCACCGTTTTGCGAACCGTTTCAGGCGTGGCCGTTCTGCCCTTCGCCGAGCCATGAGCCTACACTACTAGGCCAACAGAACATAGGAGGTTATCATATCACGATAAAGCACCCACACCTTCGTCAACTTGAGTTGTACACGCAATGCAAGTCAATAGTGGCAAAATAATACAAAAAGACTGCCGAGGGCGTGCCTATACTCCCTTCGCCATGAGCCCTTCCGAAACCTTTAGGATATCCAGTGTTACTTCAACCCCTTGTGACCATGTACGTCCCTCCCCGACGCTCTTTAATACAGGAAAAAGGCAATAAAAAACAAATCGCAAATAAAGGTTACAAGAGTCCCGACATTCGCCTCTGTGCCTTCCCTGTTGCACGGTAAAATAATACAATTCCAAAAAACGCCCAAGTAATGAGAAACCCCCAATGCAAACGTGTTATGATGTCGTCCACAGATCATTATCCAGTGCTGTACACTGCTGTCCTTTTGCCTCTCCTCCCCTTGCTCCAGACGTATCATCCACCCATTCAAGCTCGATCCCATGATATGTAGCGCTTGCAGATGAGGTCAGGATGAACAGGAAAGGGCCGCTTTTGTAAAGAAATGCCAAATGCAAAAACTCATTTCTCTTGACGTCATGTCATCATAGAGTCATCCACGGGCATGTCATCTTCAAAGCGTTCAATCGCTTCCTTAATCATCGGGCCAGCCTGCTAACTGGTCAGTCAACAAGCTCTAAAACTGCATCTTCGCGGCACTTTACCTTGGGATCCAACGCCAATGCAATGGTAAAGTGGCGGACTGCCAGTTGCCGCTCATTCATGCTCCTATACAATGTCCCGAGCAGGAAGTGGACATGCCCCTCATTTGGTGCCAGGTCTTTGAGAAACACCAATTCCTTCTCAGCCTCCTCAATGTGACCAATGGCCAAAAGCGCATGCGCTTTCTTGTATCTCGTCAAGGCTGCTCGAGGAGCGAGCTCCACAGCCTTTGTGTACGCCTTGAGCGCAGGCAAGATCTGTTTTTGCTTTTCCAATACAGTTCCGATCCAAGACACGAGTACCGCATTGTTCGGGTTGATGGATTGCGCAGCTTGAAAATGCGTCAGCGCCTTTTCGTAGTCGCCGAGACGCTCCTGTACCCGGCCAATGCCGTAATATGCGTTGTAATGGCGTTTATCCGCAGAAATGGCTTGCCGATACGCAGTCAATGCCTGTTCGTATTCTTCGTTGGTAACGTGTTCGTGCCCTTGTAGTGTAAAGGCGTAGGCAAACTTGGGGTCCAGTTGTGTCGCCCTCTTGAAGCATTTCAAGGCTTGCTCGGGATCCTTGGCCAAAGACCAAGCATTTCCCAGAGCGCACCAAGCTTGTGGAGAGTGCCACGCTGAATCAACAAGTTCGTGTGCCAGGAATGACAAGTCAGTCTCTCTCTTGAGATGCCACAGGATAGTCGAGTACACTTCCATGTCCTGGAGTCTTGAAGGCGCTTGTACGCGCATACGTCTGAAGAACTTTTCAGCTTCCGCATACGAGGCTTGCTCGTAGTGCGCGCGGCCCATTTGAACAAGCACCCACGGTGATCCCTGATGAGCGGGTGGCAAAGAACTTAGAGCTTGCAGTGCTTCTTGACACTGGAATCTCGACAGGAAGTAGTAGCCGTTGCCCAGTTTCTTCAGCACGTCCATTATCCATCGAACAGCTTCTTCCATTTTCACTCCGTCGTCCACTTGTTTGGGCGCTTGAGGCGGCTGCGTTACAGCGTGTGACGAGGCTGCGGGCTCGCGCACGCGTGACGCCTCGCCATGGTCCATATCAGCGTGATCGTCAATCGGCTTTCGGTTGCCGCTGACTACGCGCCCAACATTGGCGCCACTGGACCCAGGTCGAACAATTCGGGAAATGGGAGGCCTTGCCTTCTTGAGCTCACGACCGGCGGAAGCTCCGATGGTGGCCGCGCCAGAGTTGGCCCTCGACGACGGCTTAAACGTAGTAAGTCGTGCGCTTCTTCTCGTACCACCGTCATCAAGGTTAGCTGTGCGTGAAACGGGATGCCCGGACAGTGTTCGTTTTCTATCCGCCGTTGACAGAGCTGCCGCTCGCGTGGTGCCAGCAGCTATGACTGGAGGGTCCGATATGGGCTCTACAGCTTGAACGTCTCGGTCTTCCGACCGTGCATTTCTTTTTGCACCTATTCGATAGTTCATGCGTGGCGGGGCTTCTAGGCTGGCATCTATGGCTTGAGCCTGGCGCGCCCGTCGAGATGGTGCTTGGGGAGGTTCGTGTCCGCCAACGATTCTGCTGGATGCATCTACAGCAGTAGGCCCAGGCGGTGTTTCTGTTATGTCAAAGACGGACATGTTACTGTTTGATGTCCCGAGGCGCAGTCGCGCGCTCTGGATCTTCGTCATCAAATCGCCCTCTATAGATTCTGAAAAGACATCGGCAAGGGGGCTCGTCGATTCAGACAAAGAAAAGCCGACATTGAATGGATCGGACCCGATGTCGGATGTGAGACTCCGTAACGACGATTTCTTGGGTGCCATTTCGAGCGCATTGGAGTTGGCCACGGAAGCTGGTGTTTTTGTAGCTGCGCTCGACTCGGTGTCGAAGCTACGAGCAAGCAGCTCCGAGGATCGAAAGACATTGGGAACGCGAACATTGACACCCATGTCGCAGAGTGCTGTGAACGCATCCCACTGAAAAGGGTTCAGCTTGAGAGCCTCCTCGAAAGCACCGGCTGCTTTCTTCTGGTCGTCATAGCCGCGGTATAGCTTGCCAAGCAAACACAGCACGGCAGCTGCGTCGGGAGAGCCGCTTGCGCGTAACAGAGCGCCGCTCTTTCCCAAGCTCCCCTTGGGAGACCACAGGAACTTGGCTTTTTCAAGCGCCGTGATGCCGTCTTTAAATCGTTCCAATGCCAGGCATGCTTGCGCAAATACCCAGGCGCATCCCAAATTCGTACCACGGTATCCCATCGGCTTCCCGACATCGTAGGCGGAGCGATAGTCTCCTAGCCGCAAGTGGCATAGAGCATAGAGATGAGTTGCATCGCTCGAGCGCGGATCCTGGGCCACGAATCGTTCGGCAAAGAAGAGCGCATTGTCGTATGAAGCGTTGTCGAGGTGATACTGGATCACTTGGCGGAACAAGCCAGAGACGGCCGTCGGGCTGGGCGCCATTTCAAAGGTATCTTGTCTGAGGAGCGCAAGTCACCACAAATCAAATGCAACAGACTAGATTACCGTCGTGCCCGGGCCATGGATAGAGTTGTAAGGCGTTTTCAGGAGCTGGTGCTTCGGCTTTCGACGGGGACAGCAAAAGTAACGGCACCTGAGCGCGTACGTGAAAAGGATTGCTTCGACCAGAGCTAATAATAATTCGGTCGGCTCGGGATGGTCTTTCGAGTATTGAATGGCAACGCCGCAGACCAGGAGCTGAAGCGCTGCGTTGTTGACTTGGAAGCGGGTGCGGGGCGCGAAACGGCAACAAAATAACACAGCTGTGGTGAGAAGGTCGAGGCAAGCGCCAGCGTTGGGAGAATTAAAAGACCGGATACTTCTTTCTTTTGAGAAGAAATAGTCGTTTTCGAGTTAAGCGGCGTCGATTCGAGAAGAGGGTGGGGATAGAGAGCGAGGCCAAGGGAAAGTGTTCGGCGGTTGTCGTCGGTCGTGAACTGCACGCGGACAGGGCACCGGAGCAAACAAACAGACGACGGCGAACAAGAAGAGGAAGAGTCGGCAGGCTGCTGGGGAACAATGCAGTGTCAAAGGAGCCTGCCAATCATGGCACACGAGGACAGCTAGACGTCTGGGGAAGAGAGACCAGCAAGATTGCCGTTTCTATCAACAACAAAAAGGAAGAAAGGGCAGCGGGAGAGGTCAAGATGAGCAGCATCCAGGGAAGGATGGGTTGGCGGCTGCGCGCTCAGTGTTTTCTGAGCTGCGGGAGCTTGATTGGCCAGACAGCAGGTGGGCTGGCTGTGTGCCCAGCAACAGGCCACAAAGCTGTGGTGGGCCTCTGGTCATTCTAGCTAGAAATCGCCACACAAGGGCCCTGTGTTGCTCCTCAGCGGTAGGCACTCACAGGCAACCAGGCACCAGAAGGCCGCCACACCACTGCGCAAGGGGGCTTACAGTGAACGCAGGGGGTCCGCATGCGGACATTGGTGAGGCTTTGCGGTGGCTGGTGTCGTCTATCAGGCAGTCCCTCGCCCCCTGGTTCAAAGGTAGTAAGACCATTCTCTTGACTATCAACAATTAGTATCACTTTGGAGAAACCACGCAATTGAGCATGTTTGTTTTAATAAAACTTTATTATAGTCCCGTAGGGTTGCTCAAGCAAACTCTTGGTTACGAACTTTCTCACAGCAGTAAGTACCTATGTATGTACATAGGTAGAGCTCTGTCTTTGCCACCTGGCAGCTGCCAACCACCGCCCCACTACACCTGATCCCAGCCATTCCATCTCCAACACCAAATTGTCTTTCTGCTTGCAACCTGCAAGTCATTTCTCCCACCAACCGATCCTACACTTTGCGCCGCCGAAAGAGAAGTCCCGCGCTCCTTTAACGTTCCATTGACGCAAATCACAACGTTTCCATTCCATTTTAGTCAGCCGCAGCGCACCCACTCAGCACCGCAAACAGTCCACACGAGGCCATCGTCCACGCGAGCGTCTTGACCTCCCACCACTCCAACGCAACCGCCTACACACACACACACACACATACCACGATGGCGCAAAAGGCCAAGAAGGACCGCGCCAAGGCCAACGCCGCCGCCCTCAAGAACCTGCATACCGGCTCCGCCATCGTCAACCTTCTCGTCCTCGCCTCGCACTTCCTGTGGCGCCCGCGCTCCCTCCTCCTCCACGGCGTGCTGTCCGCGCCCGCCTTCGCGTGCGAGTACGTCCTGGAGCGCTCCGGCCGGCCACGCCACGACCCCGCCACGGGAGCGCTCCGCTCGGCCGGCGAGGACCTGGCCGCCGCCGGGCTCACCGAGTACATGTTCGACGTCGTGTGGGTGACGTGGGCGGCCGCCGTGCTCGCGGCGCTCTTCGGGCCGTGGGGATGGGCGCTCTGGGCGGTGGTGCCCGCATACGGGCTGTACATGGCGTCGGGCCTGCTGGGCTGGGGCCGCTCGCAGCTGGCGCAGATGCAGGGGCAGGGACAGCAGCCCGAGGCAGCGGCGGCGGGCGCTCAGGGAAATCGCAGACAGCGTCGAGCAGCGTAAGGAGACTTGCTGCGGGAGGTCGCTTGTCCCATTGTATATTACCAAGCATTCAGGCCTTATCTATCCACCTTTATATAGAAAGTCATGCATTCATCCCGTGCACCCTGTTACTCCTCCCAGGGTCTCTTCGTCTTGGGCCGCTCGCCCGTCCACCTCTCCAACGTGTCGTGATCGACGTCCCTGACCAGGACGTGAAAGTGCTCCAGCGCGCGCACACTCTGCAGCGCCACCCAGTTCTTGAACCACAGCACCCGATCCTCACCCCCGGGCCCCAGCTCGTCCACAAACGTGCGCTTCACGAACTCGCCAATGATTCGCCTACTCTCTGGCAGCAGATCCCCCTTGTCGTCGTCGGCGGGGATGCGCGTGCGCGTCCAGACGATGACGTGGGTGATGCCCGGCGCCAGCGCGTACGGCCAGTCGTTGAGCAGGATCGCGTAGTCCGAGGCGGCGGCCAGCGGCACGACCGACTCGGGCGTGAACGGCGGGCGGCCCCAGGCGCGCGGCAGACGCCGCGTCATGAGGTACTCGGTGATGGAGCCGTACTGCTCCTTGATGCCGGCGGTCCACTCGAGGTACCGGCGGAGCTCCGTGGGTGTGCGCCGGAAGTCTTCCAGCCGGTTGGATTCTGTTGTCAGGGTCAGCCGTTTGTTGCTGTTCACGCGGACCTGGGAGGGCATGGGCCTACCGATGATCCTCTTGAGGTCCTCCCAGTCGTGCATCTGGAAGGTCTCGTCCGTCTGGTTTAGGATCCAATTGTCGAGCTTGGTGAGGTTAAAGGCCGGGTTGGAGGGCACGGCGGCCTCTGCCGCGCTGATGCTGTCGTCGCCCATTTTTCGGCGTTTGCGTTGGCGGGGTGTAGATGGCGGGGTGAAGTCGGTGAGGGGCAGCGAGGCTGGTGGTGAGCTGGGGCAAGGCTGTCAGGTTGCACAAGCTTGCCAGGCACCTCAGGTCCTGATATCGAGAGCCTGAGCTTCCGAGGTGCTGCTCAAAAGCTGGATGCACAAGTTGATGCAAAAAACAAAGACTCGTGCCAGCATTCTCGCGCCAAGTCGCGTGTTCTAGTAAACGCCGGTCCCCATTTTTTGGACGAGGCAGCGTCGTCGAGGAAACGATTTTGAGGGCTAGGGATAAATATACAAAAAAGCAAGACATGACTCCTGGAACCAGAAGAATATTATTTATTCGAAAGTCATCCAGACCGACAGAACTT
Source organism: Cordyceps fumosorosea ARSEF 2679 (assembly GCF_001636725.1). Classification (NCBI taxonomy): domain Eukaryota; kingdom Fungi; phylum Ascomycota; class Sordariomycetes; order Hypocreales; family Cordycipitaceae; genus Cordyceps; species Cordyceps fumosorosea. The sequence goes on along the minus strand of NW_017387335.1, from coordinate 142,946 downwards.
ATAGCCGGATACCTCTGAATAAAGTCGCGACAAGCCAATGGAGACGGCGTGTAAGTCGCCATCAGTGATATTGACCGACATGAACGCGTTTGCTTAACAGATTTAATTAGAAAAAAAAAGTAAAATGAGCGAGATGCTTGCTCAATAACTTGAATAGTTTATAAAGCTGCACAGCGATAGGCATTGAACCCCAATTAACGCGCAGCCAGATTGACACTTGATTGCCCATTAAAACGGCGCGGCTTACCCTGCATCCTGTGACAGCCAAAGAATTCGCCGTTCGAGGGACGAAAGTTCGGACTTTATAGCATATTTAGTCAGTATACACGGATTAAAGTCCGATTCGGTGCATTACGATGATTTTACTTTGCCTTGATGACGTGCGGTCTATCTACTAGTTACCTAAGTCGACCTGACGCGCAGCTAGGTTAACACATGATTGCCCATTAACGGCGCGGCTTACCCTGCATCCTGTGACAGCCAAAGAATTCGCCGTTCGAGGGACGAAAGTCCGGACTGTATAGTATATTCAGTCACTGTACACGGATTAAAGTCCGATTCGGTGCATTACGGTACTTTTCCTTTGCCTTGATGATGTGCGGTCCATCTAAGTTACTCAAGTCGACCTGACGATCGCGCAATTTGGTATCTAGACGACTTCACGTGCCTATGGCGGTTGGAGCTATGGACCGCCGTCTTTGAAAGCTGCGGAGCGCGTGCAAGTATCATGCAAGACAGAAATGCCCACAACAACAGCTCAGAAGGCAGTCACCTATCTCTGTTTATGAAGTGACTGATATTCGGCAACTCGTCACCATGGCTCAGCCCCGACTTCACGGGCGGCAAAGCGTTGTTGCAGTAGACTTATCCGTTGGAACGTAAACAGCAGCTCACCTGATTCTCTGAGAGGACCAAAATTGCCCCAATTCAAAGACGTCCTGTGCTGATGGTCATCTTGAATTCGATTTCACGGCGTTGCTGAGCGTCAACACGCCGCAGTTCACGCTCAAATCAGGTCCGACGGGGAAACTTGCCTGCGACGGAGCTCCGCCTCGGCAACGGCGCTCAGGCCCGGCTATAAGTTGTCCTTTATACAACTTCACCATTTACCCCATGTCTGCATGTATATTTTTTTTTGCCAGCTTTACTCTTCCTTCGTGAATTGAACGAATCAGTATAATTTACTATTCTGACGAGACACCTTCACACATTCGATGCGTTAACCATGATCTTCGAGCCGCACTCACTACTGGACCACGCCGTGACCGTCGGCATCATCACGCCGCAGGTGATTCGGCAAGCCGGCCCAATACGAGGAACAATCGCGCTCCTGAAGTTACTTTTCATCTTCTGTGCGTTCGTCCACTGCGCTACCTACCACCCCAGTTGCCAATCCCATCCTGACTCCCACGTTTCACCTACGCAGTCCCCAAAGCCACACTCCAGCTCGTCTGGACACGGTACCTGACGGCTCGCAAAAACCAACCCCTGTACGTGCAGCAGGCCAACGTGTCCGAGGACTTCGCCTTGCGGCTGCTGCGATGGTCCGCCGCGAGCCTGCACCCGCGCGTTCTGCGCGCCATCACGGGGCCGGCTTCGGCGGCGCACATCGTCAAGTGGCGCGCGTACCGCAACGGCTACGCCAAGTACGACGAGGAGGTGCAGGAAAAGGTCCTGGAAGAGGTGAGAGCAAAGTTACATCTGGCTACGGAAGACACTCGGATTGACAAAGGATGGCTAGGGACCCGAGAGAACAGAGGGCATCTGGGTTAGGCATGATAAGACCAAGAGGCACGATATCATCCTCTTGTACATGCACGGTATGCAAAGACGAGCCCCTCGAGACGACAAAAAGCCATGGCTGTGCTGACAAGGCAATCGCAATAGGTGGCGGCTACGCTGTGCTCTCGGCCAAGTTTTACCTCGAGTTCCAGCTGGCGTTGCAGAGCAGCCTGCTCGAGGCGGGCTACGAGAATCCGGCCGTCTTCAGCCTCGACTACACGCTGGCACCTGACAAGCACTTCCCGGGGCAGCTCAACGAGGCGGTGCTTGCGTACAAGGAGGTGCTGGCGGCGGCTGATGCCGAAACCAAGATCTGCGTCGGGGGCGACTCGGCGGGCGGGATGCTTACGCTGACGCTGCTGCAGGACCTGGCGGCGCGGCGGCTGCGCGACGAGCCCCTGCGGCACCCGGACCTCGCGCTGCTCATCTCACCATGGGTGACGCTCAAAACGCACCTGCACCGGGCGTCGTCGCTTGACTATATCCAGCCGGATACGCTCGCGCGCTTCGCCGACATGTACACGGGCGGCGGCGGCGTGGGTGCGTACGCGTCGCCTGCGTCGCCGGGAAGCTGTCAGGACGAGGGCATCTGGAATGCGGCACGGCCGGAGCGGGGGTATGTTGTGACGTATGGCGAGGAGGAGGGTCTGAGGGATGACATCAAGACCCTGATCCGGCACCAGGAGGCGCGAGGAGTACCGGTGCGGGTGCTGGTGGACAAGGGCGGCGTGCACGTGTGGCCGGTGATTTCGCTCCAGTTCTGCACGAGAAACGAGAGGCGCGTGCAGGGAATCCGGTCTATAGTGAAGGAGATTAGAAACGCGTTGGCGTAGGGCAGGTGGCGGTGTCGGACTGATTGACAGAGGGGGAAATCAGATTAGATCAAGTAGGCGCTCACGGACGTGGCCGTTGTGTGCGAGTCGGGAACCAGAGTCTGCTGTGAATTTGCAGAGTCGGCTTCTTCGTCGCGGCGCACGTCTCGGCAAGTTTATAAAGCTCATGAATTGTTGACATCATTTTTGGGTTCACAAGGATGGTTGTTTGTGTGCATGTTTGCGTGCGACGTGGTAGACGTACAAGGAGTGGCGCGACGGGGATCTGGGGTTGCAGACGCCAGAATGAAAGGGTTCTTTCTATAAGCTTCAGGGAGTAGTACTGATTTGGTGCTTTTATCGTCGATGGGAGGATTGCTCGTTGCTGGTGGATGATGTAGGTTGTGGGTTGAAGGATGGAAAGATGAAGGTTGAAAGTGGCTGCCGCAGATATCTGTGTTTGCTTCGACCACTGGGACCCACTGCCACAAAGGTGGTTTGGTGCTGCACACAGTAACAGGCTTCAATAGATTCTTTCTCATTCATTGTCGATGGATCAAAAGAAATTCTTGCCTATCACGACAGCTTTATTCCATAAAATATACGTTGATATCACCTAAATTCAATAATCTACATAGACTGCAGAAAGGGTCTAAGCACGGGTACGTGAATAGTTACTGTGGTGTTGAAGGTCTCCCAGGTATTCAAGCCTGGCTTACTACTAAGTCATTAACTAGTTGATACCCAATGTGGTGAGGGCCAGGCAGCAAGGCAGGTCGGGCTGGATGGCCTTTCAACACTTATGCAGGTACACAGTAGACTTTGGCTGGTCTTTGCTTATATAGGTTCACCAACCTAAAGACATGACTGCAGCCAAGGAAATGGATGCTGAAATAGCTCACGACCAGCGGGCATGAGGGGGTGAGGATAAGGAGCCCTGCCGCTATCGAGACTTCCAGCAACATAAGAAACACGAGAAGGATGATATCAAGAAGAAATCAAGAAATAATAGAAATACAGGAAATACAAGCAAGATAAACAAGACCATGCCGTCACCCAAGTGACTCGAATACTGTGTGTCAGTCAGTGTAAGTCAAAGAAATTGGCGGGCGCTGGATCGGGAATGGACGCACCAACTATTCTTAGCCTGGTGCATGCTTGACAAACCTCCCGAGCTCCAACCCACCCCGTGCGTTCCTAACTTGAATCCAACTAACCCGTTAACTAACTAGTTACAGTACCTCCTAGATACGGCAACTAAAATGCTACGTGCATAAAGAAATCAAGTACCCATAGGTAGCCGGTCTAATAACCTAATAACACGGCTGCCTTGGTAGCTTGCTGGCGATCTGGCCGCGGGAGCTGCGCCATCAGCCACATTGTCAGCCAGCGACGTGCATATAAACGAGAGGCCCCTCCTCCCATTTGCCTGGACTTGGACTGACAAGTGACAAACAGCCACACACAGGACAGGACACAGGACACAGCACAACACAGCACAGCACAGCACACAGCACAGCACAGCATACAGCACAGCACAGCACAGCACAGCACAGCACAGCACAGCAGACCAACAGGCGCCGACTGACTGACTGACTCCCTGCATGCAGCAACGACTAATAAATACTCGTCCCGCCTCTCCCTGCCCGCTTGGCTCTTCATCTTTTGCGCATTACTTTTCCGACGCGTATTAAAGAATACACCATTCCAAGCGATTACCAAACTATTCGATTATCCCCTCATCAACAACCTGGCGCGCGCACCTTGGAACCCACCTGCCCGAAGCTTCGTCTGTCCACAATCGTCGTCGCAACCCGCATCATCCTCGTCGCCATCGTCCGCGGACAATTCAACAAAGGATACGCCTACGTATCCTACCTCATGCATCTGCTACCCCGACGCGCCCTCTACTCTGCAGCCCTGTCGCTCTCTTGAACGACCGCGGGCACCCCTACTTACTTACACACCTCGCACCTAACACGGCTGTGCCCCGCCATTGCGCCGGCCTGCCTCCCTGCCCGCCGCCCGCATCAGCACAAAGCTCCGTCGCGCGCGCGCAACCGACCCGAAGAACAAACTGCCAAGCGAAAAAGAAAGCCAACCCATTTGTCTGAACAAGTCGGCCACCCGTCGTTTGTTTGACGGACGACTCGTCCTGTTCCAGCTGTCGCATTCCGCTTTGCGACAACTAACTGTACGGATAACCGCCTGCGAATCTGCTCCACCACAGCTTTACCAACTGGTACCACTACCTACAGCACGCACACAGCTCCGGCTTGCGGGGAATACCAAGTCGCATCCTTGCCCGCGCAAAGCAAAAAAAAAAAGAAAAAGAAGAAGAAGAAGAAGAAGAAGAAGAAGAAGAAGAAGAAGAAGAAGAAAAGAAAAAAAAAAGAACAAGAAGAAAAAAAACATTTAATCAAGTCCAAGGCTAGGCACCCATTGGACTACCTGTGCAGGCAGCCTCGTCAGAGCAACTGGCAAGCCTCCAGCCCCCTGCCCCCGGCCCGCTCTATTTCAAGGCCCACCGCCCAAATTTCTGATCAACTGTCCAGCATGTCTGGCGACGATACTTCTTACGCTCCCAAATCCCCCGACTTCTCTTCCTTCTTTTCCGGCCCGAGCGACCAAGCACCACCGCTCGATCTCGGACCCTCAAGTCACAGCCAGCAATTTCAGTCCCCCTCCTTTGGCTACACCTCGTCCTACGTTCCCCCAACCTCGACTAGCTTCAAGCACGGCGGCTACGGCGTGGGCAGCGACTCGTACCTCCCGCCAACCCGGCTGCAACAGCAACATTCTTTTTCGCAGACGTTGGGTGACCAGCCTTCGTACGGCCCAGAGACCCATCGGCAAGACCCCGGCCAGCTTCCCGTCGTCCCGACCGCGTTTGGCGACCCGTACCCTCAGACTCGGAGCCAGAAGCAGCCGCAGCGGCCCGCCGCTGAGCCCGAAACAAAAAGGATGCCTCCCCGCAAGGCGGCCAAGGAGCCGTCACCACCCGCGCCCCCCATCATCGACTCGTCCATGGTCAAGACCAAGTTCCCGACAGCCCGCATCAAGCGAATCATGCAAGCCGACGAGGAGGTCGGCAAGGTCGCGCAGCAGACACCCATCGCCGTCGGCAAGGCCCTGGAGCTCTTCATGATCCAGCTCGTCTCCAGAAGCGCCGAGGTGGCCAAGGACAAGGGGTCCAGGCGCGTCACCGCGTCCATGCTCAAGCAGGTGGTCGAGTCGGACGAGCAGTGGGACTTCCTGCGCGATATTGTGAGCCGCGTCGAAAATGAAAAGGAAACGGTCAAGAAGGAACCTAAACCCAAGGCCGAGAGCGACTCGGAAGACGAGCAGCCCAAGAGGAGACGCGGCGAGCGAGGTGCGGGACGGAAGAAAAAAGCTTGCTAGTAGCTTGCCTGCCTACCCCCCGCCACCTGGCTCCTTTGCTTTTTCTCCTTCATTTTATTATCCGTCTGTTTCTCCCACATCTCGAAACGCGAGCTTGACGAAGCCACGAAAAAACTACAGGGCGGGCGTTCTCCAACTGATTAACATATACAACGGCGTTGCATGGGTTTAGGGGTATTGGGGCGGGCTGAAAGAACGGTATCGCGTCTTGTCAAAAGAAAAGCATCACTATCACGGGATGAGGCGGATTGCTGTTGGTCATGGATATTGAATTAATTTGGTTGCAGTAACTTGAGTTTTAATTGAAAGGATATTTTGAGGTGCTGGTATGTACCGCGTCCAGCTCAAATAGTTTGTCTTTGCAGTGCATGTCTGGGATCGTGTTGCGTGTGTGGTGGCAGTGGGCGGTATTAGTACAGTGAAGGAGGCTGATGCGGTCGACGTGCGGCTTTGCACGGGTTTATTAACTGGGCGAAACCAAGTCCCGAGTGAATGGCTTGACTTATTACCCCGAGATTCATTTTTACAAGAAGAAAAAAAAAGGAAAAAAAAAAAGAAAAAAAAAGGGAGAGGCAGCATCTCGTCACGGCACGACTCAACACAGACACATGTGGGTGAGTGTAGGCCAATGGCGCGGCCAACGCAGCGGCCCGCGACAAAAAGATGCCGGCGCATTAATCAGGCGAGACAGGAGCAAAGGAGGACCGGATTGGGTGACAAGCTGGGCGGTATGAACAAGTTCAACTTGTCAATCATTTCGCATGGTTTGCATGGATGGCTTGGCCTTTGCCGGTCGGCCGCAGCTGCTGAAAGCCACGGTACCTTGATGCTTGGTGCTTGAGGCCGACTGTATCAAGTAGAGAGCCTCGTGCAGCAGCACTGATACCATCCAGGGCAGCTGTGGCATCTGCCAGGGGCAGCCCTACGAGGAAGCCTGCGAGGAGGTATGCATGTGCAAAAAACAAACAAATTTAAGAGTGCAATTGAATTGTCCTTTTCGGTACGCCCAAGTCAACAACCAACGCCAAAGAAGCACCTCCACACCCTCCTCCAACGAAATGCGAGCCCGCGTCGATTTATTAGTAGTCTACTACTGGTAATTGGGAGGTACCTTATTACTCACCTACCTACAGTACCTACCTACCTACCTATGTACCTACCTATGCGGACAGGACCTCTACTATTGCACCACCACCAATCCCGTTCATCCATCCCTCCCGACAACCCTTTCCTCGAACCATTCCGATCCCCCGAGCTCTCCACGACAGCTTCATCAACGCCTCCCCCAAACACCAACGAGACCAGAAGAACAACAGGCAGCTCATCATCTGCAACTCGATTAAATGAGGCCGCGCTCCCTCCCGGTCTCCCCGACGTCTACCCCCGTCCGCCCACCCTTCGCCGCCCTGCTGGCACGCACAACCCCCCTCCCGCCTCAACGACACCAACGGCGCTCCAATGTCGTGGGAGCTGCTGCAGCGGTTCTTTGACTCTGATGTCTTCAACTCGAACCCCTTCCTCCCCGTATCATACCTGTCGTAAGCTCAACGCCGCCGCACACACACACCGCCCTCCGTGGGTTCCCGCAACGTGTCCGGACTGGCACAGCGTCCCCCGCGCGCAACCATCCTTCGCCCTTTTTCTCAACTCTTGACTGACATTGACGATGCTTGGCTGCTTGCTTCGCGATAGTCGATATGCAGACCATGTAGGAATCCACTACGTCCTCTGCAACAAGCTGCGCCAGTTCCCCTACGAGGACATTGAGTTCTTCCTCCCGCAGCTGTGCCATCTCATCGTCAGCGTCGACAATGAGTCCATGGCGCTCGAGGAGTTTCTCCTCGACCTCTGCGAGGAGTCCGTCACGGCGGCTTTGCTTGTATGCTACGCGCCCTCGACTCTCCTCAACTTTCTCCACCCCCATCGCTGACCCGTCCAGACCTTTTGGCTCTTCCAAACTTACCTCCACGATCTGTCCTCAAACCCCCAGTCCACAGCCTTCCAAACGTGTCGTCGAGTCTATAATAAGGTGCAGCACATTGTCTTTGGCCTCAACGACGTTGGCCGCCACGAAAAGATCAAGGAAAATATCCTCCCCGTCACCGTGCTCTCGAGCTTCGTCCTCGCCAGCGTCGCCCTGCCCATGATGCCCAAATGGGCCGGCCCCCTCGCCGTCGCGCAAGCCCGCAAGCCGCAGCCCATAACCGATGCTGCGTCAACCGAAGCAGCCGATAGCACGAAGCCGAGTAAACCGCAGACTACCGCCGCTCTCAACGCGAGACCTAAACGCACCAAGGACAGCCGCGGCGCGAGCGCAATCGCCGCGAAACACTCCTCGCCCAGTCGCGCCGTCGCGGCCAAAGCCATCGGCCAAGCGATCACGGCATCCCCCAAATCGAAGCTACAGAAGGAGATGAAGCGGCCGCCCACGCTGGACATGACGCAGACCGAGGCCATGTCAAGCTCAGCATCGCTCCCCTTGCCTTCGCCACCACAGACGACGAGGCCAGAGACCCCGCCACTGACCGCTGGCCTTGCGCCGCGCAGTCACGCCGATAGCCTTTTCCGCAGACACTCGCACCACACCAAGAATGCCAAGGCTGTCAGCGATTTAACCACGATACAGAAGACGCGACTGCTACGACAGCATTACTTCAGATCTCAGACGCAGTTCCTACAGGCGCTCGAGGACATATCCAACCGTCTCGTCATAGTACCGAAGCAGGCTCGCATGAGCGCCCTCCGCGCAGAGTTGGCCCTCATTGCGCGAGATTTGCCGGCCGAAATTGACGTCCCTGTCATCTGTCCGCCAACATTGGTGGACGGCGCACCGGGCAAGAGCCGACACCATCGCATCGTGCGCCTGAACCCGGCTGAAGCAACCGTCTTGAATAGCGCAGAGAAGGTACCGTATCTACTCATGGTTGAGGTGCTCAGAGAAGACTTCACCTTTGATCCAGACACGCCGGACAACCAGCGACTACTGCCCGAGCTGTTTGGCGTGCGCGGAAACTCGAAGCGCTTATTTGACCTGTCGTCCGAGCTTCCCAAATCGGCACAGGCGACGCCGCCGCCCGAGCCCGCCGTGGATAGCGTGTTTGAACCAACCTCGGGAGATCTCAGCAGCTCCAATCTAATCAAGTCGCTCGACGAGGAGAGCCAGCCGCGCGCGACGCCCAAGCCTCCGCAACCGTATGGCAACCAGCGCACATCGAGCGGCGCGACGACTTCCACAACCACCCTCGACGCTGCGACACCGCGAACCTCGGGCGCATCAAGATCGCGCTCCAGCAGCCCCGGCTCGCGCCGCAAGATGACGTTACAGATGAATCGCAACGCCTCCACCGACCAGCCCGACTTTTCCGCCCTCGCGACACACATGCGCACAGCATCGCAGATGCTGGCGCAGCTCGACGCCACAAGCGGAAAGCGACCGCGACAGGAGGTCGCCGCCATCCGCGCCAAGATTATTGCGTCGATGCAAACACTCGAGGAGCGTAGTTTCGATGCGGACGACCAGGGCCCTACTTTCGACACGATCATGGCAAAAGCCAGCACGGCCGCCGCTGCCGCCGCGTCCGCCAGCAACCCGGACCTCAACGACGACGCCCCCGTGGACACGAACCTCAACGCGAGCGCGGGGCGTGAGCGGATGGAGAACGACTTCAAGACGGGTGGTGTACAGCAGCGACGAGGCGACCGGGACGACCCGAGCGCAGCCGTGTTCGGCGAGGCGTGGGAGGCAAAGAAGGAGCGAATCCGCCGGTCGTCGCCGTACGGGTGGATGCCGAACTGGGACCTGGTGAGCGTCATCGTCAAGACTGGCGCGGACCTGCGGCAGGAGGCATTTGCGTGCCAGCTGATCCACGTGTGTCACCGGATATGGGTGGATGCCGGAGTGGACGTGTGGGTGAAGCTGATGCGGATCCTGGTCACAGGAGAGTCGTCGGGCTTGATCGAGACCATCACCAACGGCGTGTCACTGCACTCGCTGAAGCGCAGCTTGACGATGGCGTCTGTCGAGTCCGGCGCGAACCCGCGGCGGCGCATCGCGACGCTCAAGGACCACTTCCGGAAAGCCTTTGGCGACGAGGCGAGCAACCCGCACCGCGCGGGCGTGGACGCGTTCAAGCGCTCGCTGGCCGCGTACAGCATCATCTCGTACGTGCTGCAGCTCAAGGACCGGCACAACGGCAACGTGCTCATCGACAGCGAGGGCCACATTGTGCACATTGACTTTGGCTTCATGCTGTCCAACTCGCCGGGCGCCGTGGGTTTCGAGGCCGCGCCGTTTAAGCTGACGCACGAGTATGTGGATGTGCTTGGTGGTCTGGGGTCGCCGGACTATGAGGACTACAAGAAGCTCTGCAAGCAAGCGTTTCAAGGTGAGCCCCAGGATATGATGGGGAAACAGTACGGGAATTATGGCTAACGCTGGTTTGTGACGTTGTAGCACTCCGACGATCTGCAGACTACATCATAGACTTGGTCGCCATGATGGGAGCAGAGTCCAAGATGCCGTGCTTCGCCGTTGGCGTGGCCTCGGCAACAAGCGCCCTCCGACAGCGCTTCCAGCTGCACCTCAGCGCCGACGAGGCCGAGCAGTTTGTCGAGAATGACTTGATTGCAAAGTCCTTTGGAAGCTACTATACACGACTGTGCGTAAACCCTTGTCCGCTCCGCCTGTGGAACTCGTGTGTGCTGACTGGGAATTACAGCTATGATACATTTCAATACCGAACACAGGGTATATACTGAAGAATACGGACGGCATGGCATGAAAACTTTTTCTTCTTCGCAGTAAATCTATTCCCTACTTCATACTTTCCTCTTTTTTTCTTTTTGGGTATAGGACCGATTTGAAAGATATCTCATCGTTAGAACTCGGGAGGCGCGCGCGGGCGTGATTCACCACCTACATGGAAGAACGAAAAGTGACAAGGACAAAAAAAAGGACACGCGGCAATGTGAATTGATGCCGGGATTGGGGCCATGGAAACAGGATAGAGAGGCGGGCTTTAAAAAGGAGAAGATTAGATACATTTATACCACACAGACTGGAGACGAGTTCGCAGGAGGTAGACAGCGCAGGCAATGTTGCCGTGTGCAGTTCCCTCTTGGACATTCTCATGATTGGAAGGTGCCATTTACACACCTCTCCCATTATAACCCGCAGGTTTCTGGCGAGGCCTTTGCACTTTGGGCTGTGAATAAGGAGGCCAGAGTGCTTCGGGAAAAGTGAGAAAGAAAGGAATCAAGTTTAATTTTTTGAATGAAGCGTCCGCTATTTCTCTTCGCCCTAATCTGGCCCGTATACCCGACGTTTGCCTTGAAGGGGAAAAAAAAAAAAAAAAAAGACACCAACTTTTCCTATGTGTACATGCAAAGACATGATGACAAGATGGTCTTCGTCTCCCCCTCGAGAGGTGCCGTAGCTTCCTTATCCTAGCCATACATATATATACAACAATTAGAAAAAAAAAAGAAAAAGAGGGAAAGAAACCCCTCGTCGCTGCGCTAGGCGATTCCTCATCGAACCGCGCCCCGCGGCCAATGACCCCCGCGACCGAGCAACAGCGACTGCTAGTCGTATCGCCGGCCGCCCCCGCGCTCACCCTCGCCGTCCGTCGCGGGCGCCGCGTCGCTGCGCCGGCTTCCGTCCGCGGTGCGTCGGCCCTTGCGACTGCCCGTGCTGTCGGTGCCGTCCTCCCCGGCACCGCTACCACCACCGCGACTGCGCTTCGTGCCGCCGCTGCCGCCGCCGCCGCCGCCGCCGAGGCCGGCCATGCGCTGAGCCTCCTTCAGTAGACGCTCGCGGTTGCGCGCCTCGCGCTCCAGCGTGTGCGGGTCTTTCGTCGCTGCCACGCTGCTCCCGCCGCCGCCGTTGTTCGCCTCCGCGGGCGTGGAGACGCCGTCAGTCGAGTGCTTCCCGTCGTCTCGGCCCTCCCGGTCGCGGTCTCGGTCGCGGTCTCTGTGGCGGTCTTTGCGCTCGCGACGGTCCTTATCTCTATCACGGTCCCTATCGCGGTCGCGGTCTCGATGTCGGTCGCGACGGTCACGGTCGCGGTCGCGGTCCCTGTCACGATCGCGGTCACGGTCGCGGTCGCGGTCCTTATCCCTCTCTCTGCGCCGCGAGTGGTCGTGATCACGGTCACGGTCACGGTCCCGATCTCGATCTCTTTGTGATTTGTGGCTGGGCTTGTCATCGCGATGCCTTTCCTTGTCGCGATGACGGTCCGAGTCTCTCTCGCGACGGCTGTGGCGGCTCGACTTCTTCCCTTCCTCGGGGGAGGCTGACCTTGAGCGCTCACCGCCGCCTTTCTCGCGTCGTAGCTCCTCGTCGTCATGCCGAGAGGAGTGTTTGCGCCCCCTGTGCTTTCTACTACGGCTGTACGAGTCGTCGTCTTGTCGGTCATCGACAGTCTGCGAGCGGTCGCGTGCTCGTCGATGGGAGCTTCTATCTCCCCAGCTGCGACTGCGACTCTGCGCTCTACTAGTCGCTCGAGACTGTTGCAAGGACTGGTCGCGACCATGGTCGCCGTGCGATGATCTGTGGTCAGCTGCATCGGTGTCGCGCTCAGCGTCGTCGAACTGAGATCTGCTCTGGCCATCGCCAGAACCTTCCGTGGCGGAGTCGCCAACCTGATAGCCTCTTGCGCGTAGATTGTGCAGGCTGGTGTTGGGCAGACCTTGACGCATAGCCTTTGGACCCGTCGGAGCATTTACGGGAACGTCGGCGGGCTGGCCATCCTGTTTGTCTTGATGCACAATTTGGGCGTCACCTTGTATGCTGGCCGGCTGTAATGACTGAGCAGAAGCGTCATACTGGCCTTGCTGCGTCTGGCCTTGGCCATAGTAGCCTCCGCCCTGCTGGAAACCACCACGACCGTATCCTCCATAGTATCCGCGGCCACGGCCACGGCCACGATAATTTTGCTGGCGATAGTTATTATATTGGCCATAGTTACCTTGATTGTAGCCTGTCTGGTAGCCAGAGTTAAAGTTCCCAAAGTCACCAGTGTTCACACCAGCGCCATTTTGATTGAAATTATTCTGGTCGAAATTCCATGACTGAGAACCGTTCCAGTTATTATCGTAGCCGCCTCCAAATCCGCCCATGCCGTTCATGCCCATGCCTTGAAAGCCCCCGTTCATAAACATGTTCTGCGTCATGGGGTCCAGGTTCATGCCTAATAAACGTTGTTAGCCTCGAGCCTGATATGTTCGGACCAGTTCGACATACCCATCATTGGGAAGCCCATGTTGTTCTGCATGGCCATCATCATCTGCATTTGGTTAAAGTCGCCACCCCCCGGAAACATTTGGTTCGAGAACCCGTCTCCGTGTGGCGCCTGCCCCTGGTCATTTCCATCATCACCCTGACCGTCTTCCACGACATATTCTTCTACCTCCTCATTTTCTTGAGGAGGTTGTTCCGGCCGCTTCGTGGTGATGATGACATCGTCGTCCGAGTCTTCGTCGCTGTCGTCATCATCATTCGCTTCCTCCAAGTGGTTGGAAGTGCTGGCCTCCTCTTGCTGAGCGCCAGAGACTTCGTGCTGCTGCTGATTCTGCGTCGGTTAGCATAGGATACCGGACGGGAAAGTAATGATCCACGCTTGCCTCTGTGTCAGCCTGTACCACGCCGGGGGCGGGTACTGTGGAGGAGTCGACAGCGGTAACAGCCAAAGCCTGTGCTCCTGGTGCTCCATTGGTAGCCTCTCCGTTAGCGTCCGCAGGCTGGGCATCGCCGGAGTCATGCGCTGGGGTGGCCTCGACCGAAGTTTGGGGAGTCGGCTCCGGAATGTCCTTGGGCTTGTTCGCCTCTCGCTTTTTCTCGGCGGTGCGAAGAAAGACCTTGATCGTCGTGCGAAGCGATTTGTTCGGCGAGCAATCATCGGCGGAGAGTGGCGAGTGTTCGCAAACAGGACAAGATGATGGGAGACTCGAGTGACCTGAGAAGTTAGCATCGTTCTGGGTACAAAGAGGCGCCTTATTTACACTCACAAGTTTCACATATCGCTTGTTCACAGCAGGGTAGCCGGAAAGCATTGACAGCAAGCTTGCTGCAGTTTGCACATCGCAGTTTGTGGGGAATGTCATCGGGAGTCAAGGAGCTATCGCAAGTTAGCACGCTGAATGGGATCTGTCCTTCTGTAGAGCATACGAAATAAGCGCGGCCTGCGCCTCAGTGATAGACGAAGCCATCTCGGTGCGATCAGTAGAGGCTGCAGAAAGGTGTTCTGGCTTTTGCGCCGTGAAGGAGATGATAATATTGAGGGAGAAGGGATTTGAGTAAGAATAGACCTAAGGCAGAGAAGCCATGTAGGTAGGGAAGCGGCTCTCTTTTAAAGAGTCATGGGATTGGTGATACAGAAACAATCGTTCGGCGCTGACTGAAAATTGGGTTTGGGAAACCCGATGGATGGTTGGACAGCAAACGCATCTCATTTTCCTGGACGAGTTTGACGCGGTACGCACTGTAAAAGTGGGCCGATAAGTGGATGGCTGAAGAATGGTTTTCGAACAGGTCGCACGAGTCACGTGCTACACTCTTACACGACTTGTACGAGGCCGGAAAGCAGTTCTGCTCACTTTGGAGGCGGCTAGCGGTGAGGCACAGGATGAATGGATAATATCTTGATAATGTTGCTTCTGTGGTGTGTTTATTCCTTTCGTGCTGACCTAGGATCATCGTTTGTCTCGTTGATGTTGCTTTGCTAGGCTTAAACAGGGACGGCCACGGAGGAGCTCGACTTCCGCTCATCATTTCAGTTAAAAAAAATCTATTGTTTACCTGAGCATTCTGAAATCAATATTAACCCACATCCCCACGTTTGACAAGAACACCGCATGCTGTTGTGTCCCAATAGTTCATCTCGGAGCAAGAACTTGGTCACAAACATGCTCCGCTCGGCGTGGATAGTTGTATTACGCGTATTCACACACAATGCATTGAGCTTGCATGTATTCGGACCGTAGCGTCACACTGAAACGCTGCTACATGCACTCCGAATATCGGCCTCAGGCAGCCATGTTGGAGGAAACGTCGGCTTCCTGTACCGAGCTAAGTGATTCAGCATCTAAGGCGAGTACGGAAACAAAGCGCAACTAACTATACTCATGATCCCGTAAAATTATAAATCGACTCCAAAAGCATGCGCTGACGCATCATAGTCTGGCCAAGGAACAAAGCTGGGCAACAAAGGACGGCGTGAAACAAAGCTTGCTGGAACAAATACGACTGCTTAACAAGCACACCCATCTTTCGATCCGGCCTCCTGCGGGTTTCCCAAGTTGACTCTCTGTTCCTCTCCGGCACGACTGGTCGTGTTGGTGGTACCGGCGCCACGGGCGCTCTTGAGAGACGTCTCCGGGATTGCGTTGGCAATGGCTGTGAAGACCTCCGACACGTTCACGCCAGTCTTGGCACTAGTCTCGAAAAACAGCAGACTCTCCTCTTCGGCATAGGACTTGGCCTCTTCCGTGGACACCTTGCGTGCGTCACCCGAGTCGTCGCCGTCGTCGCCATTATCGCCGCTGGCAGATTCGCTGGCCAGATCGAGCTTGTTGCCGACGAGCGCAATAACGATGCCGGGGGAGGCCTGTCGTTGCAGCTCAGCGACCCAGTGCTTGGCCTTGATAAGAGATGTGGGTTTCGTGATGTCGTAGACGACCAAAGCAGCCTGGGCATTTCGGTAATACATGGGGGCGAGAGAAGCGAAGCGCTCCTGACCGGCCGTGTCCCAAATCTCAAACTTGATCGTCCGCGTGGGAAGGTTGCATTTCTGGGTCAGGAATGCCGCTGCTCAAGATGTTAGGTGTGTCGATTTACCCGTGAAAGCATTGCTACTTACCACCGATAGTGGGCTCTTTATTTTCCTGGAAATCGTTGTTGACGAATCGTAGGACCAAAGACGACTGTTGAATGATTAGCGGGCAGGCTCGGGTAGAGGAGAATGTCTGTAGTAGTGACCTTTCCAACAGCCGCCTCGCCGAGAAGCACCAGCTTGACGCTGCTGCTAGGCTTCGGGCCGTTCCCAGTATCGGCCATCGTGGCAGGAGTCCGACGGACAGATGTATCGGTAGTCGCCTAGGCGTGTGTGTAAAGCCAAAGCTACCGATGTTCGGAGTAGCTGCTGCAATCTTCGATTCTGAACGCACAGCGATAGCAAAAGCAGCCCGTCGTCGGAAGTTGTGGATGTTGCGAGAGGCAAATGATGGTAGCGGCTGGAGCGATGACGACTGAGTGTTTTGCGCTGTGCTGCGTCCTGCAAGCGGCTGGAGTTGGTCAGGCCCAGCCACAGCTCACTGCCACCGTGGCGGGGCAGAGGCAGGGCCAACTGCCTACACAGGTACTTAACTAAAAGGCCAGGCTGCCGTTTAGGACTTCGGCGGAAAGTTGGCCCATTGCCGTAGCCTGCATGATCGGCCCCGCCAAAAAGTTTCCAGCGGCAGAAAAAGTAACCACAGCAAAAAAATCCAGAGCGGTGGACTGATTGCTTAGGTAGACTAAGCAAGCATCTTGAAATTCAGCAACAAAACGCCCCGGCGCGCAAGCTTGCCGTGCAATTGGGATTTCCGGAGCATATTATTAGACACAAATGGCGCCTACAAAGGACCCTAAAACGGCGAAGCGCAAGCTGCTTGACGATTCCGACTCCGATTCTGATAATGGCGGGGGTGTCGAGTCTGGCTTTCAAGTAAACGAGGAGTTCGCTCGTCGCTTTGAACACAATAAAAAGAGAGAGGAAAGACAAAGACGTATGTTATTCGGCTATTGAACGCGCGCAGTCATAAACTAACGCCGCTCTGCAGTGGAAGAGAAATTTAAGAACGACGAAGAGGATGACGAAGATTCCTCCGAAGATGAAAGCGAAGACGATAACGGCTTCCTCGCAACTGAAGACCTTGACGCTCAAATTTCCGCCACTCTTCAAGCCATCAAAAACAAGGATCCTCGAGTCTACGACAAAAACCAAACCTTTTATAAACCCGACGACGAGACCGACAACACCAAGAAGGACAAAAAGGAGAAGCCCGTCTATCTCCGCGACTACCACCGAGAGAAACTCCTGCGAGGAGACACTGGAGCGGATGATGAAGACGAGCAGCCTCAAACATATCAACAAGAGCAAGACACAGCCAGGAAGGATTTCATTTCTGGAGTAAAGGATGCGGAGGAGGGAAGCGGCTCGGACTCGGACGATGCGTTTGTGATTAAGAAAAAGTCGGGAGATGCGCTAGCCAAGACATCCAACGGAGTACACCCCTCTAGAGCGACCAAGATCAAAATCTCCGGAGTTGATGTCGAACATGCCCAGAAGGACCCGGAGACTTTCCTGTCCAACTTCATGGCTGCCAGAGCCTGGGTTGAAGATGAAGGTGGACGGTGGAAAGCCTTTGAGTCTGACGATGGCGAGGATGACGACGGCGCGGACGAGTTCGAGCAGGCCTACAACATGCGCTTCGAGGACCCCGAAAAGAGCAAGGAGGTTTTGCGGTCGTACGCCCGTGACGTTACCAACTCGCGCTCCGTGCGCCGCGAGGAGGTGACCGGTCGCAAGCGCCAGCGCGAGCTGGAGCGCGAGCGCAAGGAGGCCGAGAAGAAGGAGCGCAGCGAGGAGAAGGCGCGCCTGCGCAAACTGAAGCTCGAGGAGGCCGAGCAGAAGCTGCGCAAGATCCGGCACGCCGCCGGCGCCGTCGGCCAGGAGCTCTCGGACGCCGAGTGGATGAGCTTCCTGGACGGCGCGTGGGAGAACGATGACTGGGAGGCGGAGATGCAGAAGCGCTTCGGCGACGACTACTACGCCGTGGAGGACGACGCCGCCGCGGGTGCTTCCGACGACGAGGCGGCAGCAGCGTCGTCATCTCGGAAGAGCAAGCCCAAGAAGCCGAAGTGGGACGACGACATCGACATCAACGACATCGTGCCCGAATTTGAGGACGAAGAAGCCAAGGCTAAGTTCGCCTTGAGCGACGTCGAAGAGGAGGAGGCAGCAGAAGACGAGGCCGCGGACGAGGACGATGATGCCGTGCCCGCCAAGAAGAAGCGCAAGACAGCCGACATCAAGAAAGACCGCATCTCCGCCCAGAAGAAGTCCAAGAAGGAGCGCGCCCAGCTCGAGGCCCTCGTCGACTCCAAGATGGAACTCACCGAGCACCGGCTCCTCCACGCCGCCTCCAGCTCCTCCGCCCAGCCGCAGCAGCAGCCGTTCCGGTACCGCGAGACCTCGCCACAGGCGTTCGGCATGACCGCGCGCGACATCCTGCTCGCCCCCTCCGACGCCGCGCTCAACGAGTTCGCCGGCCTCAAGAAGCTCGCGGCCTTCCGCGACGAGGACAAGAAGCGGCGCGACCGCAAGCGTCTCGGCAAGAAGGCGCGGCTGCGCCAGTGGCGCACCGACACGTTCGGCCGCGACTACGAGCGCACGGGCCCGACGTTTGGCTTCGAGCGGTACGCGGAGGAGGACAAGGAGGGCGGCGGTCATGAGGAGGGGGAGCAGGTGCAGCGGAGGAGGACAAGGGAGGACAAGAAGGGCAAGGCGGCGGGCGCCGGCGGTAAGGGCGAGAAGACGGAGGAGGGTGCCGGTGGCGGCGAGCAACCGGCCAAGAAGAAGCGGAAGCGGTCCAAGGGCAAAAAGTCGGCCGAGGTGGAGGCGTAAAAGCGCACTCTCCTTCTTCACCGTGTACCTTTTTTTGTCTTTTATTTTACAGCTTTCATTTTCATAGGCGTCTGCGTCGCTCTCGCTAGAGCAGCATTTGTACATACATGGACGGTCAAAATCAGGAGGGTTTATCTGCAAAAGCGCATTAAGAATTCAATCTACTGTTCCTCCGTTTTTGTCAACCAAGTGAAGCTCAAGTAAAAAAACAAAATAATCTCAGTGTTCTGCGTATTCCAAATTCAAGATGAGAGAAACACGGGGTTTCTTCGTGGTATTTATTTGCATCATCGTATTCCATCCTAGTCTCCGAGACAAATCCCCATCACAGTTCCATCCTCTTTAGATTCTTCTTTAAGTAACTTCATTAGTATATAACGGGAGCCCACCTCCCAAAAGAATAAACACCAGAAAATCCGTCCCAACCCTCTTCTCATTCACGCGGCAACACTCCCAACACCCACATGCCTGCCCAGATAGGACAAGATGTTGGCAGGGAGGAGGAGCAGCAGCAGCAGCAGCAGCGAAAGACTACCTACGCCAGGAAGAAATTCGAGAAAAACAAGAAAACTCATAAAGCCACGCCCAAATAAATGTAAACACAAATCTCCAGCCCAAAATCGCCACAAGAAACCCGCCAGTAATGCTCTGTGTAATGATAAAACTGGTGCTCCAAGAACAAAAAAAAAAGCAAGAGGGGAATAATTTAAAGAGTCAAGATATTTACTCTCGTCCTGTTGATAAAGGACGAGAACACGTATGCTTTTGTTGCTTCACATGCCATGCTGCAGCCCACCGCCCATGTGGTTCTGCTGGGGCATGCTGCCACCGTTTCCGGGATTGCCATTGTTGTTACCCGGAAACATGCCAAAGTTTTCCATGCCGTTGCCAGTCATGCTCATGTCTTGGTTCATCTCAGTCGGCTCCATTTCGTAGCCCATGAACCACGAGCTATCGGGAGCAGAGTTGAAAATGTTCATTGTTGGTGCCGTCATGGGATTCTGCTGCTGAGAAGGGTGTCTCGCCGGGTGCATGGGGGCATCTCCTCCTTTGGGAACTGCTGCTGGAGTTGGGCGTGTATTGTGCTGACCACCATTTGCCATGCCCTGCCATCCGTTAGGGTTGTCCTGCGGTGGCGCGTTCATGCCACCTGGCACGATACCAAACATTTGCTGAGGGATCCCGGGGTCTTGGGCCCCCATGCCCAAAGGCACAATGTCGGCAAAGAATGGCATCTGTGGCTGTGACTGGTAAGGAGCCATGTTGTTGGGGCTGATGGGTGACATGCTCGACATGTATGCCTGCGACTGAGCAGGCATGCTGTGCGCGTTGAACGGCATGGGAGGCTGCGTACTGCTCGGATTCGAAAACTTGCGCTGATCCATTTGCAGGCGAGGGGTACCGCCAGACTGGTCCGAAACTCGGCGAGGGGTAGGCGCTACTGACGCGTGTCGGGCTTCGGGGGTTGAGTGCTCTAGTTTGACAGGAGGTGTGAGCCCTGCGGCGTTCTTCTTGGGAGGCACAGTTTTCCTCTTTTGCAGAGGCGTCTTGCTAGGGTCCTTGCCGTCCGCGGCATGTGAAGCGGGTGAAAGATTCTCCAGAAACTCTCCAACAGAGTGCAGCTCTGCTTTCTGCTCCAATACAGCATCCTCTCCTCCCTCAGCGCGTCTCGGCACATTTGGGTCCATGCAATCAACATTGGACACGCCAGAAGGGTAGCGGTTGAACCAATCGGCGTACTGCAGCAACGGCTGCCGGCTTTGCACGGCACCGTTGATGCCAGGGCGACGGGAGGCGTCGTAGGCATTCTTGTATTGGCGTCTAATGTCGTCAACCATCCAGTGGAACATGCCCCAGTATTTCATCATCTTTTTCAAGTATGTGATGTTGATGGCAAGGTGCACTTCAGCAGCTGCCTTGAGTTTTGGGTTTCCAGAGACCATACCATAAATCTGCACAGACGACGATGAAAAAGCACAATAGCCCGCAAAGGGTGCGGTCACGAAGCACTGGCGCTCATCAGCGTCCTTTAGCAACTGGGAGATGCTGTTGGCTGCATGGAATGTCTTGGCCGTCAGGCGAGGAATGAAATCCTTGGGCGCATCCGAGTTGGACTGGTTGCTGCTCATGGCGGCTTGACAAACGTAGAGCAGACTCTGGTGTATGGTCATATGCATGAACAGGTATTGCGTAGCAGTCCTCTCCGTGATGTGGAGCTCGAGGTTTTCCTTGGAGTTCTGCAATTGCGGTGGCAGAGTGCGGAGTAGTTCTTCGACATCTCGCACGAGCTTTGAGTACTGTGAGCGCTCATCCCACTGGGGAAACTGTTCACGGTCTTTGCCGCCGTGGTTGTAGTAAGTGACAACACGACCCCATAGAGCAAGGCCACGGATAAAGAAAGCAGATGGCCCCATGTTGCTGCGCAGATCCGTGTCTGGCGCTTGGCCCTCTACAGCTAGCGGCCCTGGTCGGCCATCCAAGAGTTCTGTCTGAGCAGGCATGTCTAGCTGAAAGCAGCGCTCGCTTACAGGCAGTGGAATGGTGAGAGAGTCGTCAGAAATAAACATGGGTCGGTCTGTGCCGGACGACGTAAAGCGGTCCATGAGGAAGCAGGCCCACATAATACGTCTCCGAATCTCTCGGTCGACAAAGCTGAGCGGGACTTTTTGACCTTTGCTCTGCGGATCGTGGTCAAGGTCCTTGTGCAGCTGCAGAGCATAAGCCATGCGAATGGCTTGGCCACCGAGCGCCCAACTGCGGCCTCCATGGCATGTACCGAATTCGTGAAGCCCGAGGATGAGGAGACATGTCAAAATCGTCATGTTGGGCCACTCGTAGCGTTTTATGCAAATCTCTCTGGCGGTCTGGGCCCATTCCTCTCCTCGAAGGAATGGACGCGTTGAGATTTCAAGTTTGGGATTAGTCGAGAATCTAGCGGCCACAGCGCAAACGGATAGCACCAGAACCGGAGGAAGAGAATTGCTCCTGCGTGAGACGTTAGTATTGTTATGAACTTCAGGGTCGACTCGTGAGACTGACTTTAGCTTTCGCATAAAGCTTGGCTTGTGAAGCAGGTGGTAGGCCTGTCCGTAAACGCTATCAAAAAAGACCTCGGCGAGATGCTGTTGAAGCTCCTTTGAAGGAAGAGCATCAATGCCCTCACGCAGCAGCCTGGACTCCTCCTTGTCTTGCAAGTCGGCGGCAATCAAAGGACTGTCACCGCCGCCAATCTTGGACTTTGAAGGTGGATTTACCCAGGACTCAAGCTCTGGAGAGAAGGCTTCATCAGCGCGACGTTTCTTGGCGGCGGCGGCCTTGCTGGCGGCGTTGGTGCCAGGTATTGCAGGTTTGACGACGGCGCGAGTGACGGGTGAAAGATTGTCCTGTTCGGATTTGGGGACAATCTTGATGATGCGTTCCTCCATACGCTTGAGTCGCTTATCAAGCATGGCCATATAGTCGGTGCGAGGCGCAGCCTTGCGGCTGGTCACCTTGTAGACGCAGGGTATTCGGGAGCGGGAGCAATGCTTGCAGGAAGGCTTCTCGCCAGAACAACGAATCTTTTTGCGGCGGCAGGCGATGCAAGCGAGGGGCAGACGCTTTCGATCCTTACCCGCTTTTGTTTTCAGCTCACTCCAAGCAGGCGTCTCGGCCTTGTCGACCTTGCTCTTGCCTAGATCAGTTCCATCGGCGCGGCCTGTCGTGGATAAGCCAAAGTCGTCGTTTGTGCTGTCTCCGACTGAGTTATGGCTGGGAGAGTGCCTCTCCATGGGAGCGTTTTCGTCGGGAACCGTGTCGATGCCGGGCGTGGCAAAGGCAGAGGGGTCCATGGCAAAGCTGGACGTGGAAGCTGCGGTCAGCGAACTCATGTTGGCACCGCTCACCGAAGCAGGAGCCATTGTAGAGTGAAGAGAGAAATGGTCGGAGACGGAAGGGTCGTCAAAGGCGGAAGCCGACTGGTCCGCGAGGCCGGGCATGCTGGCATAGGCAAAGGAAAAATCGCTAAACTGAGAGGGGTCCATGGCGGACGAGAAAGAGGTCGCGCCGGGGCCAGACTGAGAAAAGGCGGCACTGTCTATGCCAGGCTGTAGGTGTGAATTATTTGTGAGATGGGGATGGGCAGCATGCTGAAAATGGGGAGGAAGATTGAGCAGAGGCTGGCCAGCGGACATGTTGCCGTGCAGCAGCGGGGGGACGCCACTGGAGCCTCTACCAGAGTGGCAGAAACCGGGGTTATTCGCAGCAGCAAGAGACGGAGGAGAGGGAGGATGAGGAGACGGTGCGAGAGTCAAAGCTTATGCGTACGTCGGTGAGAGTGAGGCGAAGGATGGCGATATTTCGAGGGCAGTCTGGTCGGGCCGGTGCGCGAGAGGCGGGCGAGATCGATCGGGTAGTGCAGAGACGGGCGCAGGCGCAGGCGCGGGCGGATGCAGCGGCTGTCGACCTAGGGAGCAGAAACGGCGGGAGGTGCAACTATCGCCAACAGCTGAGCGAAGCGATTGGTAGAAACGGTCTGGTTACAACAAGAGGACGGGTTTGTCGGGCGGCCAGAAGTGTTTTGCGTTGGAGGCGGAGAGGCGGAGGGCGTGCGTTTGGCAGCCAGAGGGTGGGCTGGGGTATGTACTGGCGGTGGTCGCAGTATGGTCAAGTCGCTGCCGCGTAGGTCAAGGCAAGGCGGCTGGAGAGGAACGAGGTGAGGAAGATGGACAAGGAAGGAATGATGAAGAGAGAAGAGAGGCGACGAGGTGAGAAGCGTTAGAGAAAAGCGATGAATGTTGGCGGTGGTGTGGTGAGAAGAGGCCGGAGGGGTGAAATGGTATAAAAGAGGCGAGCGGTATGGATGGGGAGGTCTAACGGTGGAGAGAGTCCAGACAACGCTTGAAAGTGGGAATGTACCGGTTGGTAGGGATGGGTGAGATTGTAGGCATGAAAGAGGAGAGAGTGGTAATAGTAGTACCTAGCGGTAGTCGAAGCTTGTCGTGGGCAGGGTAGGTGAATTAATATGGGAGGTGGAGGCAGGCAGGTGCTGGCGGAGGACAGGGCTCTGTACAGCGGCGGCAGTGGGAGTATCAGTAGCCAGGCCGGGGTGGTGCTGTGCTTGCTGGTGCTGCTGCTAAAGAAAATGTCCTATTTTGGAGGGTCCGGCCAGGCAGACAACCGACAAAAGTCAGAGAAGTCACTGAGAGGAGTCACAGAGACAGAGAAGAGGCGCGGTCGCCGATGGCCACAGCAGCCCCAGCGGATTCCCTTGTTGGCGAATGGGCGGTGCAGCGTGCTGGATACCTCTAGACATGTAGGTACTAACCTCAGACTGGAGCTGTTGGAGCTGTTTGTCCAGTGCTTGCTGTTCTCTGCAGGCTGTCGTCTGTCTGCTGCAACTGAGGTACCTGTGGACTCTTGGGGGCGTGCGGCGGGTGGAGCTTCCTAGGCTGGTGGTCCGCACCACGGTCTCTCGCTGATTGCGCCGCGCAACGTGAGAAGCTGGCGCAGCAGGTTTCCCAACAAGAAGAATAATACGAAGTAATAATTCAAAGGCTTCTGGTGATGGAATTGGTCGCATTCGCCGAACACGCCCTCAGTCAAGAAAAGAAAGAGGGGGCATACGAGGCAGTATTATATCAATCTCTATCTGGAACGGCGACGGCGAGAGACTCGCAGCATGGGTTTGGCTTGGCTTCCCTGCCCAGTCCCAAGGTACCTGGCTGGCTGGCTGGCATACTAACTCCAATCTAAGAAGAAGGCTGATGGATATGGATGAAGGATGGATGTTGGAGGCGGAGAAGGAGGCGTGGGGGGGGGGGGTCCGTCAAAGGACAAAAAAAAGTCGCAGGAGGGGGGGCGCTCGCCAGGATTGATTTTTTAGCAGGGCAACCTGCATCTGGAAGTGGCAGTACCGAGTACATGGACAAGGCCAGTCCAACGTCCAACATCCACCCTGTCGGACATGGGCGTGAGCTCATGGGACAAGGGTTAGCATGGGCATGGGCATGGCATGGGCATGGGGTAGCGACCGCCGCCGAGGAGGGGGGATGGGGCGAGAGCATGAGGGTGCAAGTTTAGTACGGCCAAGTTACTACTGGTACAGGAGGATGTGAGGCAAGTTGGACGAGTTCAAAAGCTGTGAGGGTCTTGGACTGGCACTGGGAGTGCTAATAAGGGTGTGATGGTCCAGATGGCGCAGGACAATGGCGTTCGCGGCCAGCAGGGATGGACAGCCCATGTATCGAGTACTAACTCGCTGCTAGCCCAGGATGGCGCATGGAGAGTTGAATTGTCCAACCCCAACCGGTTGGCGCGGTTTTGGTTGTTGCTGTTGGAGTCAGAAAGTGTATCACAGTCGACGCATTGTGTCTTGTGTGCAAAGTACGTGTATTGTGGCGTATCCAGCAAGCCGAGGGATTGGTTGAAGCGCAGCAGAGACATGGCTCCGGAAAGACTTGATAGATACGCGGCGGCCCGCGACGATGTGTATTCGTAACCACTGCGACTGCGTTGCTCCTGTTCAAGATGCACCCAAGTACGGATACCTAGGTACTTGATTGTCACTTGTCACATCCCAATCTGTCTTTCTGCAAAACATCTCGCTACCCAAGCTGCGAATCCCTTCCCTAGGGGTTGCTGCATGCAAACGGGGCGAAGAAGAAGAAAGAAGAGAAAAATTCTACCGTCCGCGCCAAGACGACGGGTGATTTACAAATTACAACCACCGCACGGATATTACCTCGTCCTCGTGCATCGCAGGATGATACCCAACACCGACCAAGATGGAGAGCATACGTATAGTAACCTTGTCCTCGTCGTTTTGCCCCCAAAAAAGGCACAAGCACCCTGGGGACCCCGCAGAACGCGGCAGCACAGCGCTAACCAGGGAGACCTTGGTGCCCAATAACAGCACGCTGGTGGTTGGCTTTGCGCCGCTAGAGCTGCGCATTGCCTACTACTTGCCTACATGCATACTTACACACCTAGGTACCTACATAGGTAGAAATGAGGGCCAAGGAAGGAATATGTAATTTGCAGTTTAGCAAGCACCAGAAGATGTGAAAAGGATATACCTCTTTTTGCCTGCCTGGGTAAGTGTTGCTGCTGCTGCATCATCTTAACCAACTTATTACAGAGATGCATGCCTGCACCCAACCTCAGCATGATCGTTAGGTACATACGTACATTAGCAGGTACTCGGTACTTTTCCTCCTCGACAGCTCCAATTTGCTTGCAAGGATCTCAACTAACTTAGGCGGGATTGCGGGGCTCCAGGGTTCTCAAAAAGGCACTAAAAATGCAGTGGCCCTACCTGTGGAGCCTCTTCCCAAGACATCCCCCCCCCAGAAACTTTGCATTTGCATTTGCATCTCCAAGGGTATGGACGCGCCAGTGCGAATAACGCTGCGGACACTCCGGCCTGCTTTTTGCTGCTGCTGCTCCCTCCTCTTTCCGCCTCTCTCTCTCTCTCTCTCTCTCTCTCTCTCTCTCTCTCTCTCTCTCTCTCTCTCTCTCTCTCTCTCGCTCGCGTTGTCGTTCCGTGGAAAGAGGACAGGACTGCCGGGCTGAGGTTCGAGGCGAATCGAAGATTCCCAAGCAAGAACCGTCCGTCCGTCCGTGCTGTGTCCCGTTCACCCGTCATCCATCGCCTGTCACCCGTCACGTCACCCGTCTCCATCCGCCAACACCGCGCGTCGTTCCGTTCTGCCCCTCCTCAGTCAATCAAATCAAGCCAACACTGATTGAGCTGCGCTGCGCTGCCACGCTGCCGCCAGCCATCTGCGCCTTGGGCGGTTGCCCAGCGGGCTGTACACATGTACCCAGGACATTGACAAGAACCAGCCAATTGACTACCTACTTAACAATTAGAAGGAACCGGGGTCTGGGTTGGTTGAGTTGAGCGGCTTTGAGCCACAACAGCAACAACTTACTAGTAGTGCCCACGCCGCCCGCGCGTGCCGGCGGATCAACTCTCAACGCCGCAAGAAGCAAAAAAAAAAAAAAAAAAAAAAAAAAAAAAAAAAAAGCCAGCAAAGGTACGCTGTCAGACTGGACCCGTTGGCCATCTCGTCTTTCACCGTTTATCCAAACTCGGTGTGGGCGGTTTGCTCCGCTACGCACAGCTCCCGCGCGCACAGATGAACGACGTGATGGATGGATGGTGCGTCAACGAACACATCTTGCTGTCACTGGACAGGCCACTCACCTGGAGACGAAACTAGTCGAGTCAATCACCAACCAACCCGTCGAGCAACTAACTAATCAAGCACGCCAGTGTCCGGATATTCTTCACCCGCACCCTTTTTAGTCTCTTCCCACGGTTGCCATGTTGGGCTAGAATTGCATGTCCATTTCTAGCGTCCTTGACTGCCGCTAGCTTCAGACATGGCGCGCTGCTAACTCGAGCCTACAGGTATGTCCTAAACTATGTATGTATGTACATAAGTAGCTAGCCAACTTAGCCTACCAAGATATTGCATATGCTCAGCAAGATGAGGAATGAGAGAGAGAAAAAGAAAAGTAAAAGAACGCAAGAGACAAAATTTGTAAGAAATACGCAGTGATCGTCTGCAATATAATTCCGCAGCCAGCCATGCACTGCATAATCCTTTGCGTCATGCAGTTAGTGTCCAGCCACGGCGCGGCACAGCCTGCTGTGCAACCTCCCCCAGCTTTTGATGAGCAAGGAAGTACTGTACTCCGATACCTGCTTTTATAGTTCGCCGACAACACTGGCAGTGTACTTGAACCAAGTAGTCAGTACCTGCAACATACATACAGTAGGTAAGGATACGCCTATGCACATACCTGCACACGTCCATGCTGCGCAACGTCAACGATACCATCCATCACCTTGTTCATCAAGTATCAAACGCTCCTTCCAACGTTTCTGAATCTGCAGCTGCACCAACGTCCAATCGAATTCCTCTAGCACCCAATGTCGCAACTTTCAGCTTCATTGCCTGACTTCGCTCCATCGGATATTTCCATCAACCTATTCTTTTCCCATGACTTCCCTGCTGCATTCATCCTTGGCGGAGGACCTCGCCCACCAGCTCCCCGCCAATCCTTCATCAACAAACACTAACCAGTGTCACCACATTCAACAAACCGCTCATTCGCTCTGTGTGATAGCCCTCGTTCTTCACGGCTCCCGTGTCTTGCATGGCCATGTGGCGCAGAGAGTCCGTCGATAACTTGACCCCACGGATGGGATGCACAGTCCATCACTCTCTCCATTCAACACATTGATCCATGCAAACGCCAACCACCACCACTACCACCACCACCAACAACAACAACAACAACACGTCGACGACCAAGTTTGACCCATACCTACGTACGTTGCAAAATTGCACCCGCGTCGTCCACTGGTTGATTGAACAACTCCTCATGCGGACGACCTCCGGTCTGCAGCCCGCGCATGCACCCATCATGCCATCCTATCAGTACTAATACAGGCTAATTGCCAGCCTCGACCTCTGCAACTCCATCGCGGACGTGTCCGACATGATTCGAGTCGTTAGTACGGATAGGCAGTGCTCACTGGTCACAGGGGACAAACCCTGCCCCTTGTCGGCAACCCCAATCGAGCTGCCCGCACAGAGACGCTACTCTCTGGCTGCATTGCAACGCCATCTCCAGCGTTGCATGGTGGCGCTCGCGGATCAGTTCTAGTGGTTGCCATTGCGAATTATCTTGTCCTCATCCCCGTCGAAATGTCCCTCACCACCCATCACCCGTCGTGTGGCTTGCCCGTTCTCGTGCATGGTCATAGCCGCCCATCGGATACTACTGGATAAGAATCGGCAAGCACACATGCATGCTGGGGGATCCCCAACCCATCTGGATCTATCCAGGCCTCTTCTGCCAGCCAACGGTCCAGGGGTAAGGCTAGGCCTAGATCAGTGTCATCACGTCCTTGGCAGCTGCTCTGACCACTCCAAAGCTGCCACATGCATCGCCTTTCCTTCACTCGAGTTTTGAGACACCTTGCAGCCGCGGTTGACGTCCCTTTCTACATCCCCCAGCCTCGCGGTAACAACATCTTCCTAGGCCGCCAAATATGTAACTACAGATTTCCACCTTCACCAGAACAAGAAAGCCGTCGATCACTGAGCTAGCAGTGGGACTAGTCAGCATCTTCGAAATTGCTAAAGGCCTACGGTTCCCCGATAGCCGATACCGATGCCCGTGAGGACGACGAAAGTAATCATTGAGCCCTCCCTCCTGTCTCCGTGGTCAAGGGTCACGTCAAATGATTTTTTTAATTTTTCAAGCTAGACTTGCCTTGGTGTCTATCCTACTTGCTTCGAGTGGATCTGTACAGGCAGGTCCTTCAATCTTCGAGTGTCATAATATGTCTTCGAGATCAGGAATTCGCAAACATGGATAAATTTGACGACCCTCGCGGAGTGCAAGGAATTATATCGCCATTACAGGAACAATTCGGCATCTACGTGCCGAGTCAGCTCTATCTCTATGACCATTCAGCGATGACACAAAAGCCCGACGGGTACTAACATGCATGGGCTGATGTTGAGCTGGGCTCATCCTTGGTCTCTCTCCGCCTCGCAGCCTTGGCCAGATACATACCAGCCACCATCGCAACTCAGACGGAGTATCCGTACCGAGCTCAAGATAGCGGCCAGCCGTCGAGTCCAGCCTGACCCAACGGGGATATCCACCAAAGTCGTATGGTTAAAGGTTGTGAAAATTCGACTCTTTGGGGCCACGAGGGTGTGTTATGTGTGCGCCGGCATCACCCGTCACGGACCAATTCCGCAACGATTTGCCGATAACAGTCTTCGGTCTCATAGCGAGCATCTACTTCGCACGAACACGTCACGGAAGAGCAGAAAGACTAAATCAACATCCATTCTATTGGCATAAGTGGCCCACCTTTTAAGCGGTTTATGATCATCCCGCCGATATTGTGTTTGCAGAGACGGATGGCTCCCCAAGGTGCGACTCTCCACGGCTGATAGAAGAGGGCGCCCTAGGGACGTTAGTGCAGCCCCAGAGGATGAATCTATTTGCATCCGTGCAAACCACGAGACAAGGCCGTTGGCTCTCACCTGCATTCTGCTGAGGATGCCCCCCCTCGGCCATTATCCCCAAGCTCCAGTGGGGTTTCCAGTGAGACATACCCCTGAGTTAGCACCAGTAGCGGGACTGTACTCGCGAAGAAACGCCGTGACCCAGTATGGTTGTCCACACCAAGCCAACTGAGGAGTATGGGACGACGAAAATAACCACACCAGTTCGTCGTGACGACTCCCTGGACCGTGTCTGTTTCACCATCATAACTTCCGCGGAACTATCAATTTTTAAACGTCCCCTTTCTAATTTGTTCAATATAGATAACGGCGTCTTCCGTTACTCGAGATATGGCCAAGAATGGCTGTATATCTCCGCATATTGAGCCCGCAGTTCACACTTCAGGATCAGGTATGTGTTCTCTGTGACATTGAATTAGGCAACCAAGGCTCTGCTCTCTCCATAATATTGATTCCACTGTTCCGGTTGTTTCCAAGGCCAAACTGGCGCAACAGCTACGCCACTCGAACTAGAGTCATGGGATTTTGTTACAAGAAACATAGTTGTCACCACCAGCCAAAACAGCTGTTAACGACGAAGCTACGAAGCTCTACCCTCCACTGGATCGGGAGGTGCTTCCTTGGTTTGCCACTTTGGAGCCGTTGCAGCTCGTGTCCACTCGGCGCCGAGGTCAAAGCGCGGGGCCGTTGACGGGAGTGGCCAGGTCAATGAACGACGATCCGCGTCATGATTGGTTGATTTGGCAGCAACAAGTTGACTTCAAAAACGGACAAGGCTGAGCTGCAAGGAACGGGCCATGCTGATACTAGTTGCAGCACTTGTGCTGGATGTGATGATGGCTGACAAAGTGTGTAGTCAGCGGCAATCACTTCGACAAGTCCATGACTCGCGCCTCATTTCATTGCTATTACAACAGAAGCTTTACACGGCCAGAACGGGGCTTGTAACGGAATTGTGGTGATCAGCAGCAAGGCATCAGTGGAGTCGAGGGCCCATTCTTGCAAGAACCTCTAAGTCCACAGCATCTCGGACGAAACAGGGGACCCTTGGCCATCACTGACTGTTATTACTACGGGAGGTTGGCTCCGTAACGCCAGGCCCTTGGCGTACGCGAACGACTGGACAACGATGACGAAGTATCGCAATATGCAGGAAAAACGTGATATTTCGCAGCAACCATAGCATCATGCACGGCTGAACCCACATTTCCAGCGTCCCAAAGTCTCAGAGATGCCTCCAAAATGAAGATGAGGCGTGTACAGTCCGGCATACACCCAGGCCACGGATCACATATCCGACGGTAAGAGATGAGAAATGAGGGGGATAGCCTATCCTTCTCAACAGGTCTAGGCTCTACCGCAACTCGGAATGCACGATTGCTCTGTCCTTTTCCCTTTTCTCTGCGTCTTTCCTCTGCGCCATCGTATCCACTCCCTGATTTTAGCTGCGAGAAATTAGCAGGGACATCCTTGCCAGTCAAAGGACGCCTACCATTGGCCAGCTGCTAGATCAAGGAACGAATGCTGGACAACTTGAGCTCATGCCTTTGACGGTTGCAACATGAACAGCCCAGCGAGCCTAACTGTGTGTTACGAAGCAGCACCTACGGACGGCAACATACCGAGGTTTGTACCATGTCCGCCCCTGCGAAAAGATTGTCAGGGATCATCGATGACAATGCTATCACGTGTCGAATGTGGCGGCAATCAGGTATCCAGTTATTAATACGATGAAGTGCAGTACATACGAGTCGCCGCTTGAAGTCGCATGCGGTAATGCCGACTAGAGAGCAAGTTGCTCGCTTACCCCGGCTGAGGGCGTTGGCTGTCTCAATAGCCGACACGACCATCACGCGAGCAAGCCGAGCAAGCTGATGCATTCATTGTGTCCTGAGAGATG
This sequence comes from Cordyceps fumosorosea ARSEF 2679, assembly GCF_001636725.1. NCBI lineage: Eukaryota > Fungi > Ascomycota > Sordariomycetes > Hypocreales > Cordycipitaceae > Cordyceps > Cordyceps fumosorosea. The sequence continues at coordinate 111,343 of NW_017387335.1, read as the reverse complement.
CCAACCCAAAAAGAGAATCCGAAGTGAAATGCTTTGACAGACGGCGCAATGTAGCTGCAGGCTTTATTAGTGACGGCTGACTACATGGCAGGCTGGCACGGACCGACGATGGCTTTCCCCAGACAAGGGATGCGGCCGAATCAGGCAACAGATCGACGTCAACAGCAAAAGATACGATCGCATCATTGGCCACGGCCATTTCCATACGGAGTACTACAGGCTCTAGTTAGGGCACTAGATGAGCTGCTACTAGCTAGGTACACTTGGTCCAATGTCGGCATATCGCAACGCAGTCATTTGAGACTGATACACCCTCATCGCAGGGCATCGGGTGCCTCGATTACCCCTACCCACCGGGGACTTTTACCAAATGGTGTAGTTAGCATGCGCACCACGGAGACGACACCCCCGCCGATCACGAGTAGCGAGAGCGTACCACAAAACCCAACAAGGCCATTCGATTTCAACGAGTTTCATCTGGCTGCCTGTAATGAGTAAATCATGGCTAGAAACAGCGCAACCCATTGGACGCCTGACCTCTACACTGCCAGCCTTGGCAACGCCAGCACCAAGACCAAAAAAGGTTCCGGGTACTCTCTGCTTAAGCGCAGTCACGCCGACGCTTTGTCATTGAGTGCAGAAATGGGGGATAGGCAGAGGTCTCAGAGGCTTCACCGACACAAGACACGGCGGTGACGCGATCTGTGCTGTTGCCTTGACTTCTTCCTTCTCTGTGGGAGACTGAATAGCCTCGGGACATGCCCGAGCTGCCGTGTTACACGGATTGCCACAAACAGACAGACAATGTATGGGTATGGGACTGATGTATTGAAACATCACCAATGTCGTCGGTGTCCTTTGCTAGTTTCGGGCGTTTCGGCCGACCAGGATGCTACCAGAAAGCTGCGCGGCAGATTGCGGAGGCAGCACAAGGCCGAGAAACTACAGATTGTCTCATTATCTTGCTCTCGAACGGACTTTGGGAAGTCCGATGCTGATTTCGGGCTCGAAGATGACCGAGTATGGCGACGAGAGCACGAAAAGGCGTTGCTAACGAAATTTTGACGCTTACAAAGATGATGGTCTCAGTATGGAAATAAACACCTGTACGGCGCGCCTGATGCTGCAACCTGGACGGGCTACCGCTGGCAGGAGGGGAGAGTGAGCAAGGATGTGGCATGCTTGCTGTTGCAGACCATTCGTACGGTTGCGCCACGTCCGAGACAACCCCCGCGCCTCCCGGGTCAAACTGTGTTCCAGCCACACGGCAATATTCGAGGCCGAACGGGCGGCCGTGGTCATGCCTCCATCCGGGAATGTTTGTCTGGCCCGTCCGCCACGATGCTCGGCCGTCCGGGATGACCCCGGTTGCCGTCGGCCGGTGGTGCCGGGGACAAGACTACATACAGCAAGCGGCATCTCCAGCTTCGCTTAGCAACTCACGGGCAAGCTTGGGCCATGTTGCATGTGGATGTAAGCTGCTGGTCAGTGCCTGGAAAGGTGAGGGAGTGGAGGCTATCGTTCTTCGCATTACAATTTCTGATGACAGATTCGCTTATTCGTGAGGCTCCATATGCTCCGTTTCCTCTGCTGGTATCTTGCTCATGACCTTGCTCGTCTCGTTTGAGAATACACGCTATCGATTGCTAAATACAGATTAGACAGGGTACGAAAACTTGCGCGCGCCGCCGTCTCATGTTGTAGAAAACCGGACGAGACGCCGTGGCCGGGGGTTTCAAGCTGTCACAATTCACATTTTCGTGGTCGTCCGCCTCGCAACAAGGTTCCTCCCTCGCTGCCTGGCAATAGGCCGGGACACACGGACGACGACGATCTTGACGAAGGCTGGCGATTTCTTTGCCTGCCGGCCCCGTGAAACGGTTGCTCAGTGAACTTGCGACGGCGACCTGGTCACATGGCGGCGGCGGAGGCGGCTTGACAGGCAGAGGCAGGGAAGGGCAGGGAAGGGCAGGGAAGGGCAGGGTAGGGAAGGGGAGGGGGAAGGGGGCAGCGAAGGACGCGACGCCTCTCGCTGCCCACAGCCAGCACGTGTACGCGTAAGTGTGTGCGTTGTTACGTGTGTGGTGTATGGTTGTATGGCTATATGGTGTATGGGGAGATGTGTGTTTACAATAACTTATCAGAATCAGGAGGGCCAAACTTTGAAGCTCGCTAGCTTCTAGAAGGAATCAAGACGCGGGCTGGAGATCCTAGCGCAGGTGTCTTGGGGTCTGCACATCGAAACTCAATATTCTCCTATTCCGCAATCTAATATTAAAGGGCTGGCTGGTTTTAGGGGAAACATGCCTGGACCTCGGAGTTTATACCTGCCAACCAGGACGTGGCAAGGGTGATCCCTGGGCATGAAGCGGAGGTCCTTGTTGATGACCACAGACAGACTAAGCGACCAGCCAACTAACTCGTGAACCCCCCGCCTCCCCCCCTCCCCCGTCCGTCCCGTGCTTGGCTTGGTCAAGTAACTAACTACGTACGTACAGTTTATTAGGGATAATTAGTGAGTTGAGGTTTTGGTTGAGAAGAAGATGGTAGGTGTGAGATTTAGGTTCCGGCGATGATCCGGGATGCTACCCTCTGGGCGGTTCAAAGAGGTTTAGCCTGGGAGAGGGTCGCGCAATTCCCAATTATTTTCTTATCACGTTGCGGCCGCGTTTTTTTTTTTGTTCTAGAACAATGAGGCTGGGAAGCGAGATTGGAGGATCGCCATGCCAAGACTATAAGGCGGCGGCGTTGGCAACTAGTCAAAGGCAACGAGTTTGACCGCTGTCTTGCCGTGATGCTAACTGGCGAAGAGGAAGGGAAGTGTCAAAGTCTGAGCGTCATGTTTGGTAAGTAAGTTGCTGAAGCGGAAAGCGACTGGATCTATACTGATTGAAACGCGAGGAAAAAGAAGCATCACCCGGCTCCTTGCCTTGGCTTGAAGGGAGCTCACGGGCATTTTGAGGAGAACTTGTCAGTCAAAGAAATGGAAGAAAACCAACCACTGCCCTCTCCCTCCCTCTTTTCCTGCAGGTTTCGCCGGATCAACTGCCGAGATAGTATGATGACTGGTAAGCAGGCTGGGGGCACAACAGCCACGCCAGGCAAAGCTTCTAGGCAAACACGGCAACTCGATTGGCCTTGCGAGACAAACAAAAAGACAAAATGCAAAAATGCAAGAAAAAAGTTAAATACAAAAAATAAAAAAAAATAAAAAAACAACCCTGCGAGGTTACAACGTGAAGCAAGATGGGGGGAGGGAGGGGCGTGAGGGAAGGTGAGAGTGGAATTCATCCAACACTGCAAAGCACCGCCACTAACAAGGGTAGAAGAAGATGCCTGTTATTCTGAGATGCGGCCAGGGTTTGCAAGATGATACTTTTCCTAGGAACGAAGAGGCAAGATGACGTGATGCAAAGGTGTTTGTTTACGAATACCTCTTGTCCAATGGGACAACAACCTCCTAGTAAGTTGTACATGGATGCTTTGCAATTGAGTTTGCCTTGCTTGCACATCCGCTGAGGGGAACCAGGCAAACCCGGCTGTGTTTTCGTACCTGCTCTCATCCACACTGATCGAAGCTTACAAAACGGACAAGAAGAAAAAAAAAGCAAGCGTGCTGGCCGGCCAAGGAAGCTTTCCGCCGGCGGCGAAACTCTTTGCGCTTCCCAGCCCCTCCGCGCCAGGCTTGTCGGACTCAACCAACAACCAAAGATGAAGGGGGTCGTTTGGCTGCTGTCGGACGTGTTGGTTTGGCTACATGTTAACCGGACCCAATCCGCAAGTTCGACAACTTGAACGGTAAGTTGAATTGTAAATTTTTCTTGCTGTAGCTGTAGCTGCTGTTCTTTCTTTGCTTGTTTTTTTTTTCTGTGTTTCTGCTCTTTCTGTCCTTGCTGCTCTTGCTGCTCCCGCTGCTCCCACTGCGCTTCCTGTCCTTCAGCTCTCCCTTTCCCCTCTGTCCTCCCTCCCCTCCTCTTCCCCTCCAAACATTCAATGCTTTGCGAATCAAAAGGGCCATGTCTCTGAGATTCAACGAAGACATGGCCTGGGGCCTTGTCAATGTCACCATAGACGCGGCCAAGATGGTCACTTTCAACCCCGAGGTGGCTCCGCCTCAAAGCTTCCACGCAATCCACATGGTCATCCATTCGCTGAGTATCTTGTCGCATCTTGCAAGACCTCCAGCAGTGAGAATTTCAATCGATGTAGTACTAGAGGTTATCCTGCTCATCATCACCTCCATCATGTCCCAGAGTCCATGGGAGCAGCTACGCCCCATCATAGAGCTCCTTGGTGATTCGCATGTCAAGGACGGCGATTTAATCCAGTTCCAAGAGAGGCTACAAGACATCAAGACGAATGTGAAGCATTTCAAGGACGTGGTCAGGGCGCACAACGACGCGCCGCCCAGCAGCAGGGGAGAATCTTGGCGAACCGTTCAACATCACTACACTGGCCTCCTGGCAGATATGCGAGACGCCATTCCTCATTTTCAAGTGACAGAGAAAGCCGTGGTGTCTCTTCCCTTGTTCAGCGCGGTGGCCAACATTCAGCTCCTGATGCTAGCCGAGGGAATCCGCAGCGGAGAATCATGGGGGTTTGCGGCGCGGGACGTGAGGGAACTCTTCAGGGGCGAATTCGAGGAAAGGGTAGGGCTCGGTGCCAAGCCGCCAGAGATCAGCCGGAGAGGCATCGCGCGTCGCAACCTGACGGCATCGCTCTCGGGCGGGGCAGCTCGCAACATGACGGTATCACTCTCCAAGACGTCACGCGAGAAGAGGCAGATGGAGCTCCTCTCCGAGGCCATGGCGCAAGGAAAGGCCTCGGGCTGGTCGCCGGAGCTGCTCGAAACGTGGAAGCGGGCGTACTCGGCCCGGACCGTGCGAGTTCCTGCCGGAAGGGAGGAGGATGAGTATCCGAGGTATGCGCGCAACAAGTACGATCAAGGCCGTACCAAAGTCCGGCCGGCGCGGAAGAATTACATACTTGGAAGCCGAGGGTGGAAGAACACGCGGGTTCTGCAGCCGCTGGCGGAGTACGACGCGGTGATGAGCATGACGGCGCTCATGTACAGCGAATACTGGCCGTACCTGGTGGGCGACGCCGAGGTGCCGCAGAGGGTGCTGCTGAAGATGGACCGCGAGATCTATGCCGGGCCTTACGGGCTGTGGGCCAATGCCGCCGAGGTGCCGTGGAGTGTGCAGCTTCCGTCGCCGACGCGGGCACGCCCCGGACGGATGGCGTCGATGGTGGTCCGATCCGACCACATCGTCAACTCGGTGCAGGTCAAGTTTGGTGACGGGTGGGAAGCGGTGCAGGGCAACGACAAGATGGGATCATCGTATCTGATTGACCTCGACCCGGACGAGCACATACACACCGTCGACGTGGCCGGCAAGTTCTCGGGGGCGCGCACCGAGCTCCTGGACGGCGCCTGGGGACGCACCATCGAGGCGCTGCGCTTCAGGTCCAACAAGGCCGCCTACGGGCCGTACGGCCGCGGCATGTGCACCGTCTGGGCCAAGGAGCTGGCTCGCAACGCCAGCTCCTGGGGCCTCCCCGTCAGCCGCGCCGGCTACCGCCTGTCCAGTGTGCAGCTGAGCCGCACGCTGCCCGCGTCGGAACCGAGGCTGAACAGCGCCCTGGGGATTATCCTGCGGCCGTTGAAAGATCGGTCTCCTCTCTTGAGTTTCATCTTCTCCTTCCATAGGCGGGCGCACTGTCACGAGAGCTACGGCCACAATGCAGTCTACTTTGGCTTCCGGTCGATTCTATTGGAAGCTGTCCCGGAGACGCCGACCAACGGGACGGGGACTGCGGGATCGGCTAATGGGACTTTTGGGGAAAGATGGATAGGGAATGACATGCTGGTTTGAAGAGAGGTGTACAGGGCTTTGTTTGTTTTATTTTCCTTGATTTTTTTTTATTTATTCTTTTTTTAAAAATGACAACTCTTGCTGCGTTGAAGCCCACTTTCACACCCCATCGTCCCATGCATCGTCACCCGTAATAACTCAAGATTTTCCTTGTGCAAGAGATGAAGGGACGAGCCGAGCTGAAAGTGACATTCCTCCGTCGTTCTATAGGCGCTTTCGAGCTCATGCGAGGGCCGCAGTCGGCAAAGAAAACGCACGATGGCGTCGTCGGGTGTGGACTGTGTACTTGGCGACCAACAGCCACCTGCCTCGCGTGGCTGGGGTGGGATGTCCGAAGAGGGATGGACGACTTACAAAGACATTATTCGCAATAATTGTCAGATATCAGGGATCGAGAGGAGAATACTTTACAGAACTGGAAATATCAAGGATCGAGAGGGAAAATACTTTACAAAACTGGAAATATCAGGGATCGAGAGGGAAAAATACTTTACAAAACTGGAAATATCAGGGATCGAAGAAGAAACGACGAGGCGCAGCGCTGAAACTCGATCTGATCAAGGGAATCCATCTCTCATAATTTACATGTGGTCGAGGTTTCAGGATCGTCCGTATAAAGTTCCTCTCATCAACACCGCACAGCCCGACAAGGGCCTCCAGCTTCCCCAGGGCCTCTTTTCGCCCCTTTGAGATCAAAAGGTTCGTCTCAGAAAGAGTGCACTTTTTTTTTTGTGCCCGCCGGAGGTTCGGCCCAAGATCCACGACCGATCCATGGGGGGTCATGAAAAAGGGGGGGGGGCAATGCTGCGAGTTCCACGCCTCAGCTTCCGTGCTCAACGGATGGAATGGAGAAAAGGAGAATGTATCGGCATGGGATATCAGTGGGACGGCCGTGATAGATTGCTCTCAACAAATGTCCTGTATGCGACAAGAAGAGACGGACGGACGAGACCCGAAGCATCTCGTCCTTGTGGCCCCCCCCGGACCCCCTGCTGTTGGATCCGCGGGATGGTTGATGGCTATAATGATATATCAAATCTCCGACCTATTACATCTTGCACAGGAGAAGCACATTGAAATGGCTCCCCTGCATAGGATTGGACCCGCGCATGGCCACGCCATCTGTCTGGTGCTGCCGTGTCGTCCCCCCCCCCCCCCCAGAGACCGGTTTAAACTCGCGGCTTGCATGATGGTCATGAAATGAATCAATGAGACGCTGTAGCTGCAGAGTGCAAGACAGGCAGCCAGCAACGGCAACGCCAAGGCCAAACGTTTCTGGCGGAATGAAATTGCGCAGAGACGAACGGCGGTCAACTCGTCTTGGCCTCGCGCGCCCACAAACAACCTCTCCCCAGCGACCGTCGCGGTTGCGCCGAGTTTGTCTTAGCACAGGGCTGTCTGTCCCATCTAGAAATCTAGGGAGCCCCATTGCACATCACACTTTCACACCTTCCAGATTCGACCACACCTCGGGAAGTTGCCGGGATGAATGCCCTTTCACAGTGTGGATGTGATTAACGTCTATCCTCTAACCAATACGGAGACGCCGAGCTCTGGAGAGGGGAGGGGGGGGTTGACACGGGGAACTTGCTCCAACCCTTCACAAAACAGTCTGTTCTCTTTTGGGTACACGAGTCTGTTATTCCTGGTTCGTTGTTCCTTGGCTGGGATCATTCGTCCCGAAGTCCACGGATCAGCCCACAACGGTGAAGGGGACAAGGTGCGGAATACGGGGAACTTTTTTTTTTTATTTTTTTTTTGTTTTACCTTGTCTTTCATCCAGGAGAATTCCGTTTCCTTGTCCGCCCTGGTCCTGGTCATGAACGTCTGGCTGGGGTCGTGGACTTGTCCAAGGGACCTACATTGGCTAGGGGAACCCCTGCGCGTCATGGCCAGAAGGGCAGCGGCCAAACGAGAAACAGACTGGAACCAGCAAGCCTGTACATATTAGAATACAGCAGGTGATTCAGGGCACAGGCACCCGGGGAG